>NC_079164.1:84494253-84550625 GCF_947568905.1 Ostrea edulis | reverse complement strand
CCCTCAATCCTATTTTACTAAGCGATGTTGTGTGGGTTTTTTTTTGTTTTTTTAAAAATAAAATTCAATTGCTCCAACGTTATAAAACAAAATAAATAGATTTACCTTAAAATGCCTAAAAAATTAAACTGAATTTAGTGAAATTATTTTAATTTTGTGCAAAAACGCTGGATCCGATTTATTACTCTTACATGCAAAAATGTAAATCGTCTTTACTTAAAGAACATATGCCCCCCCCCCCCCCCCCAAGTGATTTTAAAGTTTGAACGTTTTAAAGTTTTTTAGAATCACACCTGCCTATGGCCTACGTACTGCAGTCGTATTTTTTGAAGGGCAGCAACTTTTTTTTTTTATCATTTGGAAATATCTTACAATGTCAGCACCGACATTAACCAAGTTTTGTTAATAAAAACTGATATCCCGAGGCTCGAACTAGAAGTCAACTGTTCAATATGATTATATCAGACAGCAGATGTAGCTAATTATCGTGATTGTCTCAGGAATTCTCCACTCTTACAATATAATAGTACACCGCTGTTGCCGTTTTGTGAATTATGTGTGTAGAGTCGGACTAACCCTCTTCTGTAGTGTTTCTCTTATTACGACTTTGCCAACGTATATTTCCGCTAAAAAAAATATTCAGCTGAGATTTAATTCTTATCTTGTGCACAATTTTTTATGATCTTTCTAAATATGCATACAATTCCCATTTTTAAAATTACAATAGAAGGAAATGTGAAGTTTGAAGTATCTAAATGAGCCCTTATTCACCCCCCCCCCCCCCCCCAATGAAAGATGAATTAATTTTATTTAATTTTAAACAGCTGTATCCTCTCCTCTAAATGTATATTCATCTTTCATTGAACTTCAGAAGAACAAAAGATTTTTTAAGCATTAGTTATTTAATGACCATTTTTGCACCCCCCCCCCTCCTCCTGGAATCACCCCTACCCCAGGGATCATGAAATTTTAAATTTAAGTGGACAGTTTTATCATATTTCTAAATATGTAGTCAGTTTCTACTCATTTTCAGCAGAAGTAAAGCTCTTCAAACATGATGTACATTGATAACACTAGATGACCATTTTAGCCCCAACCGAAGGTCGGAACCCCTAGCCTGGGGTCATGAAAGTTATGAATTTCACAATTTAGGTGGAGAGTTTCATGGACATCATAACCATGCATTTAATTTTTATCACACATGTCTGAGAGTAGAGAGGAGTTAATATATCTTTACTATATGGCCATATTGGCCCCACCCACCCTAGAGACTGAACCCCTGACCAAGGAGCCATGAATTTCACAATTTTGGTATAGGGCTTCATTGACATCATAATCATGCATTTGGTTTTTCTTTCACATGTGTGGGAGTAAAGAAGATGACTTCTAAAAATTAGGCATTTATTTTGCAGTTTTGGTCCTCGGGGCTACATTGTAAGATAATAAATTTCACAGTCTACATTCTTCTTACCTTAAAGAAGCTTCACACCAAAATGGTAACAGTTGGCAGTTATCAAGAAGTTAAAAATGTAAAATTGTTAATGGACAACGATTAATGACGGACGAAGACTAACAACAATAGGTCACCAGAGTGACTCAGGTGACCTAAAAATTCATTTGGAAGGGGAAAAAAACCAAGACACCCATTAGTCTTAACAGTCGGTCGAATACAACAGAGGTTGTTGGTTTGTAGGAAGTATGTATTTTGTCAGAGACCTAGGGGTTATCTTTTTGTAATATTGACTGAGCAGACCGAACAGGTGATCTACCTGAAAAAGCATGTTTGTTCATAGACATGCGCATGCCCTCGTGCAACTTTTGTTCTAGCGACAGAGCAACCATCAGCGTGTGACAATACTGTTTACACAGAGTAGAATGAATTGTAGGATGACCATTCCTCTGTACTGAACAGAGCCCAATTCAATAGTTTAGGTCTGGCAAATCTTCTAACAATAAGAAACAATTTCATCTAGTATATGTCAGTCTTATCAAATGACTTCAGAAGCTGTCTCCAATACATACAACATAGAAAAACGCCTCTGCATTTACATAAATATTCACCATACACACAAACAAACAATCTCTAAAGCCACACCTACAACGAAGCGACACTTCCATTGTAGAAACAAATGACAATGATCAATAAAGTTGCAGTATGATTTATTGAGATCTCTGTACTTACACTTTTTTGCATAAATATTTGATCATTTAAGCAAACAATCTTGAAACTTAACATGCACCAACAGATAATCCAATTGAATTTAAAAGCACGATAGACAAACAGAAACACAGAACAAAATTCAACATCTCTACGACAAACAGAAAAAAATTCAACATCTCTCTACGACACCACATCTCTCTCATTCTTACTGAAAACGAAAATTATAAATATCTTATAAATAAATTATAAATGTCCTTCACGAACACGTTGCTCTCCACTCTACAGTAATACTATTTTGTACATCTGACTTAGATAATAAATAAATAATACATCTGTATATAACAAAACCCTGAATTCCATCAAAGTGGTGAAAATTTCCCACAAATACATATATCACATGTATACTGTGCATATTGTGTATGTATATACAAGTGTATATACCGTCAATGACAACCTATGTGATCAATGTTTGATAAGACTCAGTGTGTGTTACAGTAATCTTTCATATGGTTTTAGGGTTATCAATAAACACACAAATGGTATTTACATTGTACATATAGGACAAATTTACTATCATTTTCTCATGGTGCGTTAAAAAAATTCCATTAAAATATGAAATATGGAGACTTTGCAAACTTAAACACAAAAATGAATGCAAAATGTACATTACAAAAGTATGCAATATTCTTTATGAAGTAAAAAGTCAGACTATTTACAGTGTAAGTCAAGATAACAAATGGCTGTAATATTTGGCACATCCAGAAATACCTGTCAGATAGGTAATGAACACCTAGTACCACTGGAAACGTTAGGGGCCAGAATAACAAGAGGGGTACATGTATCATATAAATACACAGTACCACAGGGAAAACAGGGGGGGGGGGGGGGGGACACAAAGAAGTACATGTATCATATAAATACACAGTACCACAGGGAAAACAGGGGGAGGGGGGGGGGGGGGCAAAGAAGTACATGTATCATATAAACACACAGTACCACAGGGAAAACAGGGGGGGGGGGGGGACACAAAGAAGTACATGTATCATATAAACACACAGTACCACAGGGAAAACAGGGGGGGGGGGGACAAAGAAGTACATGTATCATATAAACACACAGTACCACAGGGAAAACAGGGGGGTGTGTGTGTGTGTGACACAAAGAAGTATGTGACAATGAAATGGCAGACTGTCAACATCAGTTTGAATCATTCAGGAATGTGGTGTTACCAAAGAATGATAACTTGTCATGTTGACCATGAATCACTATCGCTTTGTAATTTCAATCTTTACAAGCCCAGTTTTACGTCACATGCATACAGAATGTAAGTTTGTTATAACATCTACGAATGTGGAATTATGAAAATACCTTAAAATGAAAACGCCATCAACAGTTTTTAAAGAATATGCAACAACGGAAATAAATTCATAAATAATCTTTAAAATATGGTTTCATTTACAAATGAATCGGGAAAATAAATTTTATAACAAATTTATATATATTTTGAAATAATATAAATATTTTTTCCTATAAATGCTGCACTGTGAATTATGTTTAAAAATAATAATTTAAACATGATGAATGCATATGAATACAATAATGTCAATTAATGTATTATAACGGCACAGTATCACAGTTAAAATTCAATTAAATATTCTAGACCTCAATGAATGTTTCTAATCTCCAACAAGCTCGGAGTCATATTTGCTGGGAGCACACCATAAGATCAACTGAATAAATTTGGTCACTGTGTCTGAAAAGAAGAGAGTATGAATTAGAATATGAATGTATAGTAACATGCCATAAGTCTTTGCACCCCACTCCCCCCCAAATTACACTTCATCATAAACAACAAGTTTACAAAGTTAAAATGCGATTTGTTCCCATAAACTCAAGGGATAAAATCTTTGGTAAGTTTGGATAGATTAAAGCCTTGACTTTACATATATATACTGTATACAAGTAAGGGGGACCCCATGTTAATTTTCTTCCATATTGCCTTCATCCTGACTGGGCAAGTTCAAAATTTAATCATTAGCTTTAAATTACATAGGGATAAATGGTGTTAGGTATATTCAAAATAGAACAAATAGATTCCCAATACATCAATGCGAAAATAGCATGTGAAGAAAATTTTTTTGTATCTTATTTATGAAGTTTCAAGACAGGTCTTTAAAACTATATACAATATATGACACTAGGGTGCAGCGAATTCACCACAGGGATAAGTGGTTTGATTTACTTAATAAGAGTGGTCAAAGAAAAAACAATTCTCCCCTGATGATAGTCGAATGGACACATCATGGTCTTTTTATGGTGGGTTTGCAAGGAAATAATTGCCCACGTTTTATTTTCGCCCCTTTCGCCCTTGTTGCCAGTAGGAGATTTTAAGACTGAGCAAAATTGTTCTCTCCATTATCCCTCTTTTAACGCAACTGTGTGTGGGAGAATTTAAAGGGGGGCGAACTGTCAGCAAGTGAGGAAGGACAAAAATAACCCAGTATACTGTAAATTCCTAAATATATGTGAGGAATTTATCACGTAATTTTGTGAGAAACATCATTCGCGAAAAAATATTTCCAGCTTTTATTTTTACATTGCTAAAATACATGCGAAAACACTTGATCAACAGAGCACTCGCGAATTTATTTTCTCGCAATTTGACGTCCATGAGTCATTTTGCGATAATAAGTACTCGCGTAAAATAAGGAATCTACAGTATATAATATACATGTATCAAAAGAATATTCCCAAAACGCTCACTACGAGAAACTTGTGTGAGGAGCATCACAGAGAAGAGGTTGCATATTACTAGTATAGGACCACATTCAATATTACACGTAACAGAGAAGAGGCGACATATTACTAGTATAGGACCACATTCAATATTACACGTAACAGAGAAGAGGCGACATATTACTAGTATAGGACCACATTCAATATTACACGTAACAGAGAAGAGGCGACATATTACTAGTATAGGACCACATTCAATATTACTCGTAACAGAGAAGAGGCAACATATTACTAGTATAGGACCACATTCAATATTACTCGTAACAGAGAAGAGGCGACATATTACTAGTATAGGACCACATTCAATATTACACGTAACAGAGAAGAGGCGACATATTACTAGTATAGGACCACATTCAATATTACTCGTAACAGAGAAGAGGCGACATATTACTAGTATAGGACCACATTCAATATTACACGTAACAGAGAAGAGGCGACATATTACTAGTATAGGACCACATTCAATATTACACGTAACAGAGAAGAGGCAACATATTACTAGTATAGGATCACATTCAATATTACACGTAACAGAGAAGAGGCTGTATGTTACTAGTATAGGACCACATTCAATATTTATAGGTTATAAACTTTGTATGGGAAAATATGACGACCTCGTTTTTTTGTCGCGGACGGACCTCGCAAGCTCTGTCCGTGTACGCGCCAAAAAACTCGGTCGTCGTATTTTCCCATACAAAGTCTATAACCTATAAATATTACACATAACAGAGAAGAGGCGACATATTACTAGTATAAGATTACGTTCAATGATATTACACACACTTTTAAAACAATGGCTCTGAAAATGATGTTCTCGACAATGATTGTGACAACATTAAGTCCAATACCTGTATATGGTAGCGATTTCTTCATCACTACAAATGGGACATAAACGAACAGGCCACTCATGATAAAGATGAAGGCATATAAAAATTCCACCCTGGGATCGTTGATGATGGGGGCTATGACAAGATAGATAGACACCAGCAGAACAGTGATTGGAAGTATAATGGGCACCTGAAAAATAGTGAATGCTTTCAAGTACAGCTGATGCTTCAACTTCACGTTGCATACATGATCATTAGAAACATTCAAAACTCATATCTCATTTGCCTGTTAAGAGCTATTGCTCAGATCTTACCCTTAAAAAAAACCCATCAGTCATTCACTTACAATGCAAATTATAAACTGAACCCAAACATACAAAAATACTATCATACACTTTGAATCGGACAATTGTGTTACATAGAGATAGTGGTACTAATAAATAAATGTAACATATATTACTCCAAGATTTTTCCAAATCGAACATCTTTTGAACTGCTTACTGGAAATTTTTCACAGCAATAAATATTTTATGATGTATCCTTTTGAAAGCTGGTTGTCAACAAATTCAGTACACACAGAAGCATTCATCACTGAGAGTAAATACTTTTATGTCTTGTTATTTCCTCCCACCTTGTATGGTCTTTCAGCATCCTTCATGGTGTACCTCAACACCAATAATGCTGCCATAGTACTGCCATAAAACATCCAGGCCGTGAAGCTGAAGAAATCAATCAGAGCAAAGATGTCTCCCATCAGCACCATTAAAACTGCCAGGCAGGTCTACAAGTACAGCCACAAATCAATACACACAATCAACAACTATCAGTATACATCAAATCTAGAAAACTATCCCCATTATCATTTCATTTGCCAAATGTAAAAACAAGAGGCTCACCATTGTCACATTGGTCCTGCTGTTCTTCATCAGAAGATTTTAAAAAAAATTCTAATTTCTCTTTATTTCCACAAAATTTTTTGACCCCATATCATGATCCAACCATTACCCAACAGGGTCATGACCTCACCAAATTTATGATATTAGTGATACAGTGTTGTTGTTGTGTTTTGAAGAAGAAAGTTTTTAAAGACATTTTTGTTCATATTCATGTACTTTGTAAAATTAGATCCCTGATTCTAGCCCACTCTTAAACTCAAGGTCTATGATTTGGGAAAAAAACAACTGGGGAATGTTTGCAGATCAACATGATTTAGTATAGCCCTATGAGTCTTAAAAGGAATGTTTTAAAATTATCTGCATAATTGTATCCTCATGTAAAATTTTGAATCCATAGTTTAGCCCCACCCTAGCATCATTCGAGAAAATACGATTCTGCACTATATTGAAATAATATGACTAATCATGGCCTGTGGTTGTTAAGCAGATTTTTAAAGATTTTCTAACAATATTTATTCCCATGTAAATTTTTTACCCCCATCCCAAACCTACCTCAATGATTAATTTAGATAAACTTGAATCTGCACAGATGTCAAATTATTCATTATCCTATTGTTCTGGAGAAGATTTTGAAATGTTCCCTCCTCATAAAATTTTATTCCCTTATTGCAGCCCCACTCTACCCCCAGTTGCCATGGTTTGAACAAAGTTTGCTTGCATATTGATATGACTGTTCATTGATCTGCTGTTCTTGAGAAGATTTAAAAAAAATATTTTTCCTGAAACTTTAACCCCCTATTGTAGCTCCACCCTATTCCTATAGGCCATGATTTTGACAGATTTGAATCTTCATTATTTCAGAACACTTCAACATAAGTTTCATCTTTTCTGGCCCACTGGTTCTTGAAAAGAAGATTTTTAAATGACTCAACCCAACTTTTCTTGATTATTTCCCATGGGAGGGGGAATTGCCCTTCACTTGAACAAGCTTGAATACCCTTTACCCAAGGATACTCTGTGCTAAGTTTGGTTGAAATTGGCACAATGGTTCTGGTGAAGAAGATGGAATTGTAAACAATTTACAACGCTGACAGGGAACAGACAAAATTAGATCAGAAAAGATAACTGGAATCTTTGGTGAGCTCAAAAGACATGAAGGTAAAATTCTTACAGACACTAGGAGAGAAGGAAGGGGTGTGAACTTCTTCAGATGTACATAGGACAGGACCTTTGGTAGATGACCCTCCCTAGCAGCTACAAATGACAGTCTGCAAATAGGACAGTCACATACTATGTCACTACACAGTAAAAAGTTAACTTAACAGATTCTTTGTTCATTTATCTCAAAATTGTCAGGTATTGTTCAAGAATATTTTTTTTCCAAGAAATTTTCCACAAATCTTTTCAAATTACACCATTAAAAGACATAAAAAATATGAAAAACATCATGTCCCATTTGACCAGCATTACCTTCCGCCTGTGAAGCAGGAGCCATTGGCAGCACCAAATGTGGACAGGGCCACTGATATAGGTATAAAAACAGCAGCTACACCCAGTACCCTGTCTCCCCAAGTCTACAAAACAGAAATGAATTTTTTAAAGATACCATGTTTGTCTTAAAAATTCGAAGTCTTTCACAAAGAGAATGAAGGTAATTTTCTGATATCATCTATAATAATTATCGAGCATTTCTAGTTTGGTACCTTTAATTTATAGTCATATGCATCAGAATTTAGATCAATGCCAAAATACACAGATCACAGCATATATATATATACATGGAGAGAGAGAGAGAGAGAGAGAGAGAGAGAGAGAGAGAGAGAGAGCGAGCAAGCAAATTCACCATTATCTATTCCTAAAGTTTAGCTGTAGTTTGAATTCAACAAAGTACATTTACATTAAATGATCTTGGTAATGTGTCTCTCTATTTTGGTGCCTTCACTACAACAGCTTAATAAATGCCAAAATATAAAGGTTACAGTAACAGAATATAAACTTGGTCCAAAACTGACAACACAAATTCATGAATATCATTTACCTAAAATTGCACTACATTTTAAACACATTTAAACACACTCAATGGAAATGGAACCATTGACTTTTGAGTTAGACTTGTAACTTACTGCAGCGACCGCTGTAGACCGGAGTAGCTCTGCCCTCGTCATCACCGTGAGGTAGGAGAGGTTAGTGAAAAGGTAACAGATAGTGACTAGCGGAATTCCTATCATAATGGCCAAGGGGAGGTTCCTAAAATCACACACAACATATTTATTGATAAAAATAAAATTGGTCAAGAATTTCTTCAATAGAAAATTTAGAGTTGTCTCTCTTTCCTTACTGAAGCAATAATAAACTGAATCACCTTCTGGGGTTTCTAATTTCTTCAGTAATGTAATTCAGGTTGTTCCTGTAATAAAAGTAAAGAAATTCATTACAGACAATATAAAAGACATTTTGACTTTTAAAAAATGAAACTGCTTTCCATGTAAAGAATCTTCACATTTACCAGCCATCATAAGCCCAGAGTCCATCGTAAAAAGCTAGAGCTATAATGGATGGCGACTGAATGGATCCCTCAAAGCCGGTGCTGATTTCCTCAATTTCACCTGAAAAGAAAAGCAATGGACATTCAAAGACAGAAGTTAATAAAACAATAGATTAATGATCAGTTTATTTTGTCAGTAGTTTTATGATATGTTACTCCCATTATCCTAACCTTTTCCCATGTTAAAAAAACCTCCGATCGTAATGACAGCAATAGCAATCAGTTTGGCTGCGGTGAAAAAATTCTGGACGTTTGTTGCCACCTTCACACTGTAACAGTTGATGGCCGATACAAATACTATTTAAAAAAGAGATAATCACAACTAAAATCTACCCATTGCCAACAATTTCATTTAAGGAGGTACTTTACATCGTCATAATTGCTGACTTCATTTTAAAACATGGATGAAAATATAAATATCAGCAATATTTGTCTATTCATTTCAAATATCACCGCCTAGTTCAATAGCTCAGTAGGTTAGCACGTTTTCCGCTGAATTGTAGATCGCAGGTTCGAGTCCAACAGGGGTTTTTATTTTTTTTTCAGATTGCTTTTTACTAAAACTGATTATTTTGACTAAACAAAGTAAATTTGAAAGTTTTCAATTTCAGAATAGTGTTGCTCATATCCTCCACTTTTCATCCATATCAAATTTCTCTTGTGTAGCATTCTTCCTTAAATCAAGACACATAATATTTGCATACAAGTTTCAATCTAACTTACATAAACACAGAATGGAGACAACTTTTACAAGGACATCTGGTGGTCCACATTCAAAAAATGGTTCTGTGGTGTACAGTGCAAAGCTCATAGCCACCACCCCAAAGAGAGCCGGCTTTAAGATCAGGACGGAGGTCCAAGCAAATAAGAACGCTGGAATGGGTCCCAGGGTCTTATGGAAGGGTCCAAAAGCCTCTTTAAGATACACATATTCTGCTCCAGATTTGGTGATTAATGTTCCAAGTTCAGCATACGATAAAGCACCTAAAACATAGAGAAAAGGACCCCAATCATAACCAATACATTCATTTTGAATTCCTAAAATTGTATTTTGTTGCGGATTTTCCCTGTGAATATGCTGAAGTGTGTTTTTTCTGTTTAATTGTATTAGAAAACCAGACCAAAGCCTCCGTTAGATTGAGTGCAAGAATGAATTTTGAATATCTGAAGATAAATACTTACAGTTTTGATACATGAATATGTAGTTTGCATGTTAAACCAATCTAGAGCATTCTATATGATAATCTATGATTAGCTCATAGAAATTAATTATTTAAGAGCATATTTGCTAAAAAATACTACAATATATATGTACCAAAGTAAATCTGATTATGACATCAGAGAGTGTCAAAATGGGGTAGATGCAAAGAGATTTATTTTTGTGAGTTAGACGGAAAAAAAGTTTGTGTAACAAAACAAAATGTGACTTTGACAACAGAATGCTTGAAATTTCGTGATATTAGCACAGTGGGAGAATTAGGGCTGTTCCAAGACCAAGATCAGTGCGGAGGGCATCCTGGCACTTGATTAAAGTTTGCCTACTACCAAAACAGGTTTGTCATCATAGTCTCTCCAATATGCTAGCATATTATTGTGTGGAGGACTAGATGACAAACACCCCTAACAGGTTAACTTGCCTCCTGCAAAATCACATCCCTTCAATTACGAGCATAAAATTTTCTGTCAATGTTTTTGAAGAAATTCAACATAAAGCAAAATATTTAAAACAAATGTATGCCACTTTAAAAAAAAAAAAAAAAAAATTATTTCCGTTGTAAATTCAATCTTTGAATGCAAAATTTTCCAAAACAGTAATCGTATCCAAAATTTTATTGGGATGATTCACAGAGGAGTTAACACATGAAACCATATCTGTCACTCCAAGATGTCCGGGAGGATCTATATGGCTTCTCTAGAGAATTTGCTGCTAAAGTGCCATGGACGTCTCTCCGTAGAGGCCTTTCTGGAATCAGCCCTCCTGGAACATAATTCAAGACATTTCATATTTCTCAAAAAAATATTGATGTTGGCAATGGTTGTTGGCATAGCCTCTGCTTTCCTCATCATCTGCTGCTTTACTTGGAACTGTTCCAGAAAGTTTTTTTGTGGAGGATTAACTGGCCTACTTATCCTTAACACTCAAAGATGTTTTAAAAGGAAAAAGACCAACGGGTGGTTAGTTTGAGGTGACATTTTTGTCTCTCCAAGATGTCCGGGAGGGCAAAATGGCACCTATGTTCCTTCATATGGATGGAATCAAGACTGAAGCTGATGAACAAATGATGAAAATGAGGATGATGGAGGAGATTAATTTCAACATGTACAAAGGAACTTCTCACTCAGACACTTGTTTTAATCGTATTTAAAAAAGTAACCATGACGGCTCTCTGCGTTTGACATCATCAGCCTCAGTTTGGGCAAATTTGTTGGAATGTGTCAGATTGTCTCTCCAAAGCTGACCACTGGAGGGCTAACTGGCACCAAATTGTATCACCTACATCAGCACAGTGCTGCAATGTCTCTCCACGCACACAGGAGGGCAAGTCAGCACCTGCTAGCACAAGGGTGTGCATCGTCAGATAATCATGCCCACTTCTAAAATACATCAATTTCATGATTTTCACCATCGTTTCCCCTCTAATTATCAATTCCCCAACCAGAATTAAATATGAATTATTTAATATTTACAATCCATGAGCATGAATACCAGACCATGCACTCAAGTGACAGAATGATCAGTTTCTACATCGTTTTGAACTCCAATCAATATTTTTGTACATATTTCAGTGATTGATATGATATTTGAGAGGAAACCTTTCAGGTTTCATTTTCTTCCATATAGGTCTATACTGCATGCTCAAATTTGACAAATCCCAAAAGTCACACATTTTATTGGAGAAAATGCAGTTAATAATTAGAAAATAAATGTTAATGTCTACGTTGAAGAAATTAAAGCAACGGTATCAGTGGGGATTTAAATTGTCATGCACACAATAGATCAAATCAAATGCTAGACGATTAAAGCTACCCACATGGGATATAAATGATAATGTATGCACAAATCAGAGCCAGTTGGCATTGAAATAAATCTTTTAAATCCAACAATGTGAGAATATTAAAAAGATTACAGAGTGAGACAACAATTTTGATCATTAGTCTTTCCAAATAGGTGTCTACCATCCATCGGAATGATGCTCCAGAATAAAAGCTTCAACATTAACCAAATTTCCTCTCTTTTTTTTTAATTAATAAAAAGCATAGCATTTTAGTCATTAACAAAATTTACTTTCAAATTGCTAATGAAAAAATGTTTAGCTACATGGTGATAAGGTGATGTGTGTTCACAAGCAATGACACAAAGATGAGATTATTTTTGATCTTCCTATAGGTCATGTGCCAGTTCCAGACTAATGCTAAGATTCTATGGAGTAAACCAAACAAGACAACAACAAAAACTTCTAAGACTATAAAATGCAGCAGTGAGTTTGATATATGCATTGTACAGTACATAACCAGAACATCACATGGCATGATATACAAAACCAAAACCGTGAAAATAAAAAAAAAACTACTAAAGGATGGATTGACATCTACATGTACATGTAAATGTACTCTTTCCTAGTAAGCAAAGAGAAAAAAGCCGAATAATCTCCCCGAAAATAACAACCAATAAATCAAATGAAATGTGTATGTACTTATATGATTAGAGTTAAATGAATACTTTCAATGGATTTCAATGAGTATGCAAATTATGATTTGAAGAATAATAAAATAAAAACTGAAACTGGCAAATGACAGACTACTCAAAGTGTTGACTTCTGGGACTGGAGTAACAGAAAGCTGGTTACTCAGGTCCCAATTATTTCTCTGTCTCATGCATTCAGTAACTGATCATTCTACCACTACGTCAAACTAAGTCAGGACCCAAGACCAGGCTAGCTGTACAGACCAAGGGGCAATCTTGGAGGAGGGTGCTGGCTTGCTTCATTGCCTCTTACCGAAAATAATAACAATTATACTCGGTGAAACTGACAAACCTACACCCTCGTGTGCGACAGACAGGAATATATTGGTGGGGCAAAATTTCACATTGTAATTTCCTCTTTTTCCAAAAAGAGCCATGTTTATCCCTCCTTCTAATTAAAATTTTTGGAACAGCCCCTTTCCCTGAAAAAAAAGGGAAAGAGAAATTATGGAGAGGGGCAACAACTGATTCAGGTGGAATACTACCAGTTTCTTCAAGCATTCCCTTACGTTGCAGAGTTAAATACAAAAGCATGCACGCAATGAAACATAAACTTAAAAGCAGCCCATCCCAATTTAATGATCCTGGGATACATTGAAGTATAAAGTGCAAGACCTTAATGGTTACCCTGTTTTCAATTATACATCTACCAGCCCTGAATCAGTTTTCATTTCAATTTATGCAAAAAACAGACTGATCGCTTCTATAGAACACCAGCTTCAAAGAGGGCATTACATCTGATTCCTCATGGCCGCCTTCATCTTGTTCAGTCCTCGGGAAGTTGAAGTTGACCTGTGTGCAAGAAAACATGTTTTAAAACATTTTATGGTGGGGAGTTTAAAACTTCCCCATGCAAAACAATCTTTACAAGCATATTTTTTTTTTTTAACTTTGGACAAATTTTGTGATCAGAGAACAATTCTAATTAAATACAGAGAGAATTGCTGAAACTGATTCTTGGGACCAAACACCAATATATAAGGACTTACCCATACCAAGCATGCAAATACATGTACATAGGTAATATTGATGGTACATAGCATTCCTATATACAAATAATACCTAAGCTTTCAAAGCTTCCATTTGATATTACAGGATTTTAAGATCTATATTCATGTTTAAAGTATATATTTATAACCCACACAACTTTGACCTTGCACCCTGGGTGGTGTTCTTACCAAAGAGACTGATGAAGCCACAACCGACCCACACCAGGAGACTCAGACCTACAGAACCGGTTCCTGCCAGCACACCCTTTGGGGAGATAAAGATTCCTGACCCTGAAAATTAAGATTCATCTATTAACATAATAATCTGAAATTCACTACAAGAACTTGGGTATACACATAATTATTATATAATCAATCTTGAGAGTTACATAATCCAAATACTTTTCAAGAATAAAGATTTATCACATGTTTACTCATTTATCTGGTGGATATCACCCATTACATAAACTTTGATTATTACACTATGTTTTCTTACGCTGTTTGTGACCTCACAAACACACGTCAATTTAACGTAGTTTGTTTATAAAATGTCAGGAACTAAAATTCCCAACAATTCATACAGTACTGTAAATGAATAACCGAGGGTGGGAGGTGTTGGTTTAACATGTGATAAAAAGAATCACAACTCAATCGTTGAATATAAAAATATGAAACCACAAATCACAGGGTATGTATTTTACAGGATAATTTATAAAATCAGTATTTAAAGTTTGTAAAAATTTTATCAAACAATGTCTTTATTGCATAATGAAAATGTCAAGCTAAAATAGTTTTGTGGGTATTAATTTGTGCAATTTTTTGAAATGAAAAGTTTATAAACAGAGTGGACAGGGCTATGATTTTGTTTACTCATATAATAAATCAAAAATATTTAAACTAACATCACAGCATTGATCAAATTAAATGGTACATGTCTCACATACCTATGTTATAGGATGAAAGACATGTTTGACATTTGATTGAGTTTTATTATCATTAACTATAAAAACAAACATTTTCTAAAATGTTAATCACATGGAAATTGTGCATAATAGCATTACTGTGGATAAATGTACAAGTTGTCACACTAAATATGCATTTTCACTGGGGAAACATGAACAGGTTTTCAATCAACACTTCAATAATCATTTTCATACCATCTGCCATTTTTATGCACAACAAATGCATAAAAAAATCAAAATTATTTTGGGATAGGTATAACAGCCACCTGAGTGGGTTTGGTAACCCCCATTAAATCAATATCTATACTCTTGAATTAGAATGCTTTAATACTCACCGATCATTGTTCCCACAATAAGGCACACTGCTGATAACAGCCCCACCCTTTTTTGCAGATTGACATGATCCAGATCTTCGTTTTTGTCTGGAACTGCCAGCTTTCCCTCCGGATTGTTGTTGAGGGAACCATTACGATGATACAATTTACCACCATTCGCTGCACCGCCATTGATTTCACTTTCCATGTTCTGATGTGGTGGCATATCGTCAGATGATGGGACTAAAATTCATATATAAAAAAACATTACTAGCTGACAGTAAGTGTTTCTGACATGAAACAAACTGAGCCTCCAAACTTATCGATCTCCCTCCCAATGGCATGTTAAATGATGAAATCTTACATAATCTGGGAACTAAACCTCTGTAAAAGAATCTGATGTCATCATAATCGAATAATAGATCGTGATTCCAACAGATTTCCTGTAATCTATATGCAAATCACCAATTTCATAACTTACTCACGTCAAGAATGGAAACTAATCCTGGTAGTACTATAAATCACAGATGTTATGGAGACAAATACAGCCTAATATTTACAGAAAGCCACTCTCATTGATTTGGCGTGACAACCTCTGTCGTGGACTTCACCACAAAAGGAGAGCTTGTTTCTGCTACAGCGCCAGGAACGACTGTTAGAGACATCAATAATGGTCGCTATTTATAGGTTCTCTACACACAAGAATTTTTGCTGGAATTCAGCGCCACACAAAATCCATTAATCAGTACATGCAGTGAACAAACTGCTTGCCAGTAATTCAATGCTAAAATCTCTCCAAGTATCCAAAGAATCACAATACATGCCCCCGGATATCTATGTAATATTTCTAAAAACAAGACAATGAGAGTTTCTCCTTGTCAACAATATACATGTATATTTCATTTTTTAAGAAACAACACATGTTTTAACTTACGTGAATGAGAAGCGGAAGAAGAGCTAAAAGTTTGAACAGTCAGGTACCCATTTCCTTCCTGATCTTGAGGATGCAAATCTACGATAGGGGGCTTACACCTAACAGATGCCTTTGTTTATTGAACAATGTCAAGCAACAAGTGTGAACCATCTAAGATAAAGTATGCTGCTATCTCAGCTGAGCTGCCGGATCATTCTTTCCCTATTCCACATCGCGTTAGATAATCAAACGTGTTGTTAAAAAGGGTTTGTTATTGAATTTTACACCCAAGGTCAGAGAAGAACTATGAAAGTATAATGGCTATGGAACAAGTTTGTCAGCAAGAACACTATAAAATAAATATTGGAATTTGATAAAGATATCACTACTGCTATCATATATGTATCAAGTCTTTGTAATGAGAAGGTACTCCCTAAAACACTAATTTTACAGTAGAAAGTTCCCTCATTTAAATCCCTGACAACGGGAAAATTTACACAGAGTGATTCAATAACTCATTATCAAATTCTGCAGAAAAACTCACCTTTCCATTGATGACCCGAGAATGATTTAAACTTGCAGAATTCCAAAACCATTACACAATTTCCTTCAATTTTACATCACCACAACCAAGGGCATTCAAGGAAATAGTGAGGCAAGTTTACACGTAGCACAAAAGCTCTACCATAGCAATACACAAATTTATAAGGTCTGGTGCATTAGAACAAGATCCTTCAATGCACAATCATTTGTTCTCATATTTGCCAACGTTAATTAAACCCCCAACAGTAACTCTGACGTCAAAAGAGCCGTGAACATAAATATCTGATAAAACGAAATTCTAAACCTTTTGTATATAGTTGTCATTCATTTTTTATTCTGGTGAAATTTCCATATCATGTTTAAAGTGTAAAAACCAGTAACAGATACCCAAGTTTAAAAAATCTTGACACACAAGCAATAAAGCTACAATGCAAAAATTTCCAGGTAAAAAAAACCCACCCCATAAATACCTTTTGCATATTCTTCCATGCTCTTCTTCATGCTCAAAGATGCAATTTTTCGCTACTGCTTCTAAAATATATATATTTCAATTTTTATAATTTTTAAAAAAAAAGAGTCATCAATGAATATATGTTTTTTGCAGCTGCTACATTATTAAGTCCGTGTACCTACAGTGAATTAGCAGTTTATAAAATGTGTCCTCTCCTCAAGATTATGCTTAGCAACTGCAAGTTGAACTTAAGATTAAACCCAAACCCTTATTAATTTGAATAAATATTTAATTTAATATATCATTAATACGGTAAGATGATTAGAAAATCTGCTTAATCACCAAGCTTTTCACCCACATTTTTCAGAGCTGGGATGTCTCGAAATCCACTCACAGTGCCAAGAAAATTAACAGAAGCATGGTTCAGGGGGGCATGTGCCTTCTGTCAGATATTTTTTTAAAGATAGAGTAATGGACAGGTATGACATGATAAGACAGAAAATATAAATGAGGAAAAGGTGCCAAGTGCACACAGAATCAGCTCACTGATCAGCCATTATGGAGTTTGCTTGAAGTCCGAAAATCAGAAGAAAGATGTGATGTCCCGAGAAATACATTGGAATGGTTTCCCCTAAGGTCAAACAGGCAGGGAATGGCCGGATTGTTCAGGATAAGTTAGTATCATTCCTCAGATAACACTACTTCCATGCAAAATTAACATAAAGGTCATTAAAAGTCCATAAAAAATGGAAGCCATAATAAAAAGATTTTAAACGAGTAATGAGACACTAATATTCACGTGCCCTTGATAACCTCAATTTCATTCACAATTCTAATTAATTATAAAGAATTTCTGCAATGAATTAAACCTCCCCTGTAGAAGTGATTTGCTATTATATAAATGGTCAAGAATAATGGATATAAAAGAATTCCTAATAAACAATATTTACTGAGATTAAAGTATGTCCTCTCTGAGGTCAAGTATTTACTGATTATCCTCATTTCTAAGTTCGAGCTTTTAAATTCCCAATTCTTTTTTACTGTACATTAATACTTAGCAGTCTACAATTTTCTTACCGGGCAAATCATTTTATAACACCTCCAAATTTCAGTTTACACTTTAAAAGTTCACAATTTTTAAAACTGAACAAATTTGAGTAGGTCATTGCAAAAATGCAGTAGATCGATACAAAGTTGTTAAAGTTTTGTCAAATAACTACACCATATGATCAAATAAAACAGTTAGCTTATAAATCTTTGTGGAGTTGTGGTCACAACACGTTTAACATTTAAAACATTAAACTAAAAAAGCATTGAAACTAAAGACTCCATTTAATATGTAGAACAGAGGGCTAGGAGTTGTTGACGGTCTAAAATCCTGATAAATTTCTTGACCGCAGCTTAAGATCTCCATTATTCCCAACAATTTCAGTCTGCTTACTTTTTAGACAGAAATCCATAAAAGAATTTAAATTTTTCAACCAACACTATAAGAATACACAAGATCTTTCGGGTAGACCACAAATTTAAACCTGCCATTTAAGCTTTCAAAATTCATTTAAATGTGTTATACTTATTCATTATTAACAGAAGGAATACCAATATTGAATTAATCATTCAAGCCCTGTCCCATTTAATTGAGAAAAATTGGGCTAATACACACTGGTCATCACAAACCTGAAGGTCACCATAATAAACAAACTGAAGTGAGACTACTTTTTTCCCCTATGTTTCCTGCACTATTTGTACTCTATATTTGTACTATATATTTCTACCAAGGTTAATGAATCTTCTATTTAATGCAAACAAATTAGCTGGTTGAAAAATCAGTGTATCTAAAATAAAAAATATAATTATCATGCTGAATTTTGTTTGAAGTAAACAATTTTTTTTTTAAAAACAACAATGAATTTAAATTCATTTTAAAACTTTAAAATTGTTAACCCTCCTCTCCATCCACTTTCTAAATTAAACTGTCATAAAAATCATATGAAGCAAAATATTATTTCCTGCTAAAACATATTTTGAAACAGCAGTAAATTCTAATGCGTTTGATCAAAATGAAAAAGAAAAAATATACAAAATTCCTACTTGTCTTCCAAAACACACACAAATTCAACACAGTGAGCAAAATTTATTGCAACACATCAGCATATTATATTTCTCTGCACATACAAATGTGCCCTGTCGGTATATTACTTTTGATTCTTAGTACTAAACCTACAAGAACAGCTACTGTTAAAAGAAACATAGACTGCTTACCACAAGTATTGAGTTACCCACTCACTGCTCTGCACTTCTCACTCACACACGTGGAAATGAGTCCTAATTCCTACAAACACTCAGTCTTAAAAGATCTACAAAATCCTCAAATCAATACAAACCAGATTCTCTTAGCTTCTCCAACTAAACAACTGGACCAACAGCTTACAGCAGATTAAATATAATACAGTTCAATTGTACAGCTTAAATACTCACTGCAGTCCCTAGTCACATGGAAATAGCGGACAGTATGAAGGAGGGATCCAACATTTTTGTGCTTCCCAACATGCAACCAAATTACAGCAGAAGTGGGACAGATCAATGAATTTTGACCAATGGCAAGACAACGCCTTTTAATTTAACAAGGGAACAGTACCAACAATAGAAGCAGACAATAACATGCACTGACAGTGTGAAATTATTCAATTTAATATGCAGTGCCATCAAGGAAGATTGAATTACAGGACGTAGAATTGAAAACCTGAACTTCAGCACCTAATTACTTTAATTAAGGTTCAAACTGTTGTAGAAATTAATCAAATATGTTGAATTCCAAATGATTTTTTTCTCTCTCTCAATCCAATCAATATTTTAATACACCCACACATTAATGTGACCAGTTAATTAAATGAAATGTATATGACCTACAGTACCACTTTCTTGGTAGTATAATATATTAACTACATGAAAACTAAAAATACATTCACAACAAAAACAGATTTTCCTCCTTCATTTTCATCTTATTAATAATGCACAAAAATATAAATGAAATTCAACAAGGTGAATGGGTTCTTTCCCAACGTACTGGTACACCTCGAACATGTTTAGTCAGCAGCTAGGACGTGCAATACAGCACGGCACAGGCGAATCACCTTGATGAAAAACACAGACCAATCAATACTGATGTTTGTTAGATGTAAAGGAATGACAATCCAAAGTGGATTTTAGATTATATAGAAACATTTCACCTGTCTGCCATTCATTATGCAATGTACAATGACACTGTATTTAACAATGTAACACACAATTACATCATCACTATACCATTTTAGAAAGAGTCAACTAGTTAAAAGAATAGGTCATGGGCAAAGCTACTGACCTGAGCTAAAAAAAATATTTTTTTTTAAAAACTTCAGATTTCCCATTGTGGTCTCTCAGACACGTGGTGATTAATTTGGACCTGCGTTACTACATGATTAAGTAGCATGCAGCCTTTCCATTCTTGAAAAGATGTAAAACAATTCTTTATGCATGCATATTTCAAAATAACTTTGTGGAGCCCATTTGCTGTAACAGGGCCCCATCATGGTTACTGAATTTGTCAACTAGTAAAATAAAAATTGACAAACAAAATGAAAATGAATTGGAAGAAAACATCACATGTCTACTTTTGGTTGTTATTTTTTGGGGCCCATGTTGGGGATTAGGGGAGGAAGGGCCGGATTCCAACAAAAAAACTACATTCCATTATCCAAAGATGTGTAGTGCCATGTTTGGTAAATTGAAAGACACATGAGATACATTTCATGTGAGTGCTGTGGAGTTCAACACAATAAAATTCTATGAATTCATCTGTTAATGCAAGCAATTAACTTGATGCACTTAGACTTAAAAGACGCGTGTGCACTGTCATCCATAAACAAGATTGCTTCCAAAGGCTATTGCCTTTTATTTTTAAAGTAATAGCATTTTGATTCAGAGGTTAATACATTAGTAATTGTAAATGACAGTTTCTCTAGGTTGTGGCTTATGTGTTGATCAACAGGTGAAATAGCACTACTAGTACAGTATATACTAACATCAACACCACAGACACAATGGATCACCACCCCTGGTTTCCTCATACAAAACAACCTTAACTGTTGTTGAAAGTGCTATAATCAGAACTGGATGCCCAGCAGTAACTGGCCATACAGATTCAGTGTACTAATTTTTCAATATTCCAAGAAACAACAATGTCTTTGAATTCAAACACTCCTTAATGTGCTGTGACAGTTAAGGTGGCTCACGTACTATACCTTGTAAGGGTTTATCAAATCAGCATGAAATAATTTAGTCATGAAAGATATGATATGTAATAAGTACATGTGTCAAAAAGGCAAAAAATATGCAATTTTGGAGAAAGAGATGTTATTTTCAACAAAAAAAAATCTTCAATGAAGAAAAACAAGAGACAAATGTGAATTTAAACTCGGGATCTGCGGGTCATGCAGTAACCCGATACCTTATCCACCGAGCTTAACATAGATCTATATACAAACAAATCAATTGATACATTGTCAAGTAATTTTACAAAACATTAGAATCGCCATCTTGTGACGTTGTGTCATAAAATGTACCAGTTTTGCCGTAGTGAGCTACCTTAAAGCTACTCTTCATTTGGACAGAATTCACACTTGCACTTTTCACAGCTAGAAATGCACTTATAGCAGGATAGACCCACATACTTCCTAAAATACTGATCTTGTAACAGTTTACATGCAGCATACCCTGCGATCAAAGTTATCTAACTTGTCAGTTGACAGCACTAGTTACATAACGTCTGGAAAACTTTTTATCATATAGTCAATCTCACCTACTCTATTGCTCATTATTGTGGTGCACCACAATATAATTGCACTTATACATATATTCCCTGTCAGTTCTGAGCACATTCACCATTACATTAAATACAAAACTAAGTTGGAACAATTCACATAAGATATATACCTCTACTCTTCTTGAAATAATACTGCAACCTGAAGGATATATATATGCAATGTTTTCTCTAAAATAATTTTTTCATCTCTTCGATATTAAGAGTTTTTGTACGATTTCTGAAATAGGTTTTTGTATGATTTTCTAAAAAAGGTTTTTGAGTTTTAGTTTGTTGTAATATTTTCATATTTTGAATATCAGCCTGGGTAGCTCAGTGGTTAGATCACCTATAACTATAGTCATGTAAAGTTCTGGATTCGAAACCCGATTGTTCTAAAGATTTTTCTCTCCTTCTTTGCTACAGTGATTTCCATACAGCTTACTGTAATATATTAGAGTTGTCTTTACATTTTTTTTTTTTTACTTCAAACAACCAGGAACTGTCCAAATTATATGCTAATTACTCTTAAACAGACATGGTAATATACTCCAAGATATTTTGTAGAAACAAGCAAATTATATGTGAAATATGTCACAAAATATTATATTGAATTATATCATTGAGAAATGTCATGTATGTCCATAATGAATTTTTAAAAAAAAAAATAGCAGCTAGAGGTCAGACACATTAAGGGAGCTAATCATTTCCCATATCATGTCTACTTCAGTATCGAGCTTCTTCATAGTTGTATTTCAAATTCAACTTTCCACAAAAAATGAGCATGAAATACTAACTGCAAGCCCTCAAACTGACTGTTAACCAAAATCATGGCATATTTGGACAGGAAAACATCAATCAGCCCCTAATACCTAAATCCCTTGACTTAGTCTTTGTCAAAACAATTGTTAAGGAAATATACCACGTTATCAAAATATATCACACTGTATACACTCGACTCAGTTAATTCAGCTTTACTGAGAGCAAAATAGACTTATAAATAAACTTAGAGTCTAGTTCATCATGAAACAAAAAAACACCTCACATTGTCTACAGTTTACCTGATTAAGGTTACACATCCCTTAGTAGTTCTCAAGAAAATTGATCGAGTTCTGTACGGTATCTTGAATGAAGAAATTACTATCATCTACTATTTCGGTAGCCAGCAATTCATGTAAACAGTATTAATTAAACGGAAAACTTGGGTCTTTACTCTTATCATTACAAACGAAAATGCTCCGTCTCCAGTATTATGCAATTATCAACATCCACGTACATCTTGATGATATTGCTGGTGGGCTTGAGAATTTTCCATAAATACATTATAGAGTTTTCATAAGTAATCTAAATCTGTTAATCATACTGGGCAATTCCTGGAAAATTATCGACTGGTTAATTAAATAGAATGGCAAAGGATATTAAGTTGCAATAGTAGACACCAATATTGGTCTAATCTCATTTCCAATAAATATACCATTACTATACAAATGTATGACGATAGTTACAGAAAATAAACTGCACGTGTCCGTCGTTTTAGCGTGGTACAATGTAGTACATATCAGATAGTAATTAAACTAAACATTTACAAAACATTGCTATACTTTTCCCAACTTTTGGTACTCTGACCTCCGGGAAATAATTGGCATGGAAGTCCTAGCTGATATCTATTGCTGTGTACATTCAAGCCTGACTACACTACACAGTCCTGTCAATAAGAAAAACACTACACTTATATATGAAGCCATTTATCATAAGCAAAAAAATAAATTCCCAGATGTATAAGTTATGAAACATAGCTGAGAGGTATACATTGTTAATAAAAGCAGTTTACTTGGTCAATACAATTAAGGCTAAGAAGGCAATTAATTACTACTTCTGTACACATGACCAAAAAAAAAAAGCAATTAATTACTCTTTCCCTACACAAGGCAAAAAAAAGAAGAAGAAGCAATTAATTACTGCTTCTGAAGACGCAGAAACACAATCAAGGGACAATTCTAATTCTCTTTCCATCCACTAGGAAATAATTTTAGTAAAATATATGGCAATAAAGCTTTTCAGAGTTTCTGGGTAAAGAAATGAAAATGTGTGCGTATAAATTGCTTCAACCCAAACAATCAACACCAGCTGTAGTATTGTGCAATTTCTGTTAATAAAATCATCTTCATCCAATGGTTTTAAATCATTTCACTTTAAAGAGCTACACTCTTTCATTGCTAGCACTGTTAGCTACTAGTAGTACCCAAGCTTTACAGAATATACCGATTGTCTCGATTGTGGTCCAGTGGGTTGGTAAGGAAGTATACTATGTAACATAATATCATAACGACTGACTTCCAATTAAAATATGAATGAAAATATAAATATCAGTAATATTTGTCTATTCCTTTTAGAGTTAATTGCAATGCTGAGTAGCTCAGTTGGTTAGCATATCAACTGCTGAACTGTAGATCACGGGTTCGACTCCAGCATGGATTTCAATTTTTTTTCTCCAGATTATAGTTTCTAATTAAACTGCATTTTCTTTAATAAATGAAGTGAATTTGAAAGTTTTCAATTTCAAAATATTTTCATACATGTACTCTGGCGTAGTATTCCTCCTTAAATCCCAGCCTGGTCCCTTAATGATGTAGGAAAATGAGTACTGGGATAAATTAAGGAACTTCAGCAGTAAAAGGGTACCTGTTTGGACTTGGGGGGGGGGGGGGGGGGATTAACTGGTGATGGAGTGATGTCCCATCCTATCCAGGGGAGTCTATACTAACAGCACCACTTAATCCTCTCCTATTCATTTCTGATATACAGTGAAGGGATATATAATTTTACGTGGCAGTCATGCGCACTCTCAATAAAAAATATTTTTTAAAAAGTATAATGAGATTTTATCTACCATTTTACACTACATTCATCTACTTAATTCTAAAAAATTAAAAGACAGAAATAGAAAATGTTGAGACATATCAGACAAGCTCTAATTACTTGTAAAGCCAGTTTAAATTCCTACCTCTATCTACTGTACATTATAGTCAATCAATAGTTTTGTGCCATACCTTAATGTTAAACGATGTAGAAATCTCACCACTGTTAAGCAATTTTCCTCCCTATATATACACCTAGACAATCCCATTCTGAATTATCATCATCAAAGTATTGAAATTGAAGTGACTTCTTACATCAACAAATTTCAAGTGCTAAATAAACAGCGCTCTGCCTTCAGTACTCAGACTAAACAGTACAGTTTAAAAAGAGCCTTCATTCATAATAGCAGTACCTGGTCAATAGTATCAATATAAATGTATATCTAAAAAAATCTATTGTTGACTGTACACAACCCTACATTACTAGGTATTGTATGAACCTTTCTATGGTTATAAAACACCAGGTATCTGCATCATTTTATTCTTCATTTATTCGTTAAAAATCAACACTTGATAATATTATGCCTTATAATTAATAGATTGAAAACTGTACTGCCTTTTGCCTTTTACATACAATGTGGTAAGATTTTATATATGTGGTGATTTTTATTGTGGTGGTAACTTTTTATATATGTTATAATTTTTATAGTGATGGTGTGGTTGTCACCACCTGTTGTGGTAACATTTATATATGTGGTATTTTTTGTTGTGGTGGTAACTTTTTATATATGTGGTAATTTTTTAGTGGTGGAGTGGTTGTCACCACCTGTTGTGGTAACATTTATATATGTGGTATTTTTTGTTGTGGTGGTAACTTTTTATATATGTGGTAATTTTCATAGTGGTGGTGTGGTTGTTACCATCTGTTGTGGTGACATTTATATGTGCTGATTTTTATTGTGGTGGTATGGTTGTTAACTACCTGTTGTGGTAACATTTATATGTGCTGATTTTTATTGTGGTGGTATGGTTGTTAACTACCTGTTGTGGTAACATTTATATGTGCTGATTTTTATTGTGGTGGTATGGTTGTTAACTACCTGTTGTGGTAACATTTATATATGTGGTAATTTTTATTGTGCCGGTACGGTTGTAACCACCTGTTTCCCCAAACATAACACATGAAATAACAATGTACAACAATCTTTAGGTATTTCTTGTTTTCTCTCTGTACAAGTTCAAAACACTGTTAAAAGCACTAAACCACTAGTAAGACATGGTAAATGAATGATAAAGGGTTTAATGACATTGCTAGTGATGTTTGCATCAGCTTCTGAAATTTCGTCAGAAATATTGACCCTGTATTTATAGATTCTATTGACCTTCAGAAGGATCCCTATTGCTCTGTCTTGCTTACCTAAATAAAAGTACACATTAATCTTAAAGAAAAATGGGAGCTCCCACATCAAAGACTGGTATGTGTACCTACACTGTACATCATCAGGCTCCAGATCTGCCCCCCAAAAAACAAAACAAATGTCATACTCATAACAATATTCATGTAATTGTGTTGACTTGCAGACAGAGCGGTGTCCTAATGAGCTCTATTTGTCTGAGTTATAGTTCAGGGGGATGAAGCGCATGTCAATTATGTATCATGTACATAGCAACCTGTGGTATTAGTTTCTATGCATTTAAAAGGGACACATTCAAGAGGATCGAGTCTTAAGATATTATGCATTACAACAGAGTTGTTAATTATTCAATGATGCTTTGTGCATTACAACAGAGTTGTTAATTATTCAGTGATGCTCAGCTCCAGTGGTCAGATGGGTTAAATGGTCAGCTGTACCATTTCTGTTGTAAGTCGATTAGTCAGTAAATGATTGATCATAGTGACATATGTGTTATGTATAAGAATACGTCCAATCATCTGATGATCACAGTATAGATTCAAACACCCAGCCCATCAGAATACATGTCACTGTAAATAAGAATACATGAAGCAACGGACACAACTGAGAAAACAAGTCACAGCAAAATAAATGGTATTATTAATGTCTCTAATCTAAGTTCACTTTTTTAATTGGACCACACAAACAAGCACTTTACAAAGCAAAACGCAAAAGCAATGCAATGAAATCGGTATAGTATGGGATAAAGCAAATAGAATTATTCAGAATCCTTAATAAAAAAGGATGGCTGAAATACATATCTGCTAAAATCAACCGATCCTTCTCCCCTCACTGTTACCTCACTGATTGTGTGATACCAGAGAGCATACATCGACTAACAACTTGACAGTATAGTGTAGATTTCCTTATTTTACGTGAGTACTAATAATATCACAAAATGACTCAAATAGACATCAAATCGTGAGATTTTACATGTATTTCAGCAAGAAAAAATAAAAGCAAGAAACTTTGTGAATGGTGGTTTTTCCTAAATTATTGATGATAAATTCCTTACGCTATTTAAGAATCCAAAGTACTGCCTATACCCCCCCTCCCCAGGCTTTTAGTTAACGCCTTACGTACTCTGTAATGGGTTATTTGATATCAACTTTTTTGCTTTCATTTCAGTAGAGGTTGGAGTCATTCTAGAGGGATCAAATTTAATTATCAATATGATGTCCATGATTACAATACGTAATATACCCACACAACCCACTGAAACCAAATCAAATTGACTTTACACATCATATGTGTGACAGGAAAAGAGAAAATGCATTGGACCACAGATTTGAAACCTGGACCTCTGAATCTCTAGTCAACTGCCTCTACCAACTGAGCTATCTGGACACCAGTGATTGAACCTGGCAGACCACCACAATAAAATGCATTTTGTCGAAACGATTTTTTCCTCTATATTGGTAACCCTCTCTCCTCCCCCCCCCCCCCCCCCCCCCCCCCTGTTTTCTGACAATCTCTTCTACTCATAAGCAACAAACTGTTATATAATGTATGAATTATCAGTTTGGCTATTGAATATGACTATTAACTATCACCATTTATCTAAAAACTAAGAACTCTTACTGTTCCTTCATCCCCACCTTCAGGGGACACAACTTTGACATCCCCACCTCCAGGGGGCACAACTTTGACATCGATCCCCATCTCCAGGGGGCACAACTTTGACGTCCCCACCTCCAGGGGACACAACTTTGAAATGTTTGCATACTGTTTGATAATGTGTAATCGTACCATTATTGAGATTTTTTTTATTGTATATACCCATTTTACATTTTGAATTCCTACTCTTAATTTGTGCTCTGTACATTAATCATAATTTGGCAAGTTTGGTTGAAATTGGCAAAATGACTCTTGAGAAGTTGAAAATGTGAAAAATGAACAGATAATAGACGGATGATAAACTTTGGTCAGAAACTTGAACCTAGCTATCAATATAGGTGATCCAGCTAACAAGTAAAAGCAGGTAGAGAGACAGCTGTTCTGTCATAATTAGAAATATATATCGTGAATACAGTCTAAATATGTAGATACTGTAATTGATAAAAAAAAAAATTAGCTGCATTATGTCACTCAACAAGATTTGAGTGGAAATAAAATCTTATTGATTTGAACAGTGAGAAGATGAGTCAAGTAATCTCTGACTTAATAAAAAAATTTCTTCTCCCATTGTCAGCTTTGTTCAGTCTGCACAGTGCAGTTGTTCTTTTATGGTTTTACTTACATGTTATAAAACACCTGGGATAATCCTGATTGGTTCAATCTTCAAACTTTTCCCTTCTATATTTCATTTCAACAGATCATCCAAAGCACTTGTGTTTATTGCATGTAAATGTATTTCTCAATAGAGAAGGAATGACATTTACAAAAATAATAAACGAGATGTTTGTAAAACACATATGCCCCCCCCCCCCCCCCCCCCCCCCCCCGGTGCAAAATTGAAAAGGGTTATACACACACATCATTTAATTGATAGTAGTATCATCAGTTCAAAATATTGAGCAGACAATATCTTCCTATGTCAAGAGTAGATTGACCATGTGACCTAAAAATCAATAGGGGTCATCAACTCCTGAAGATGTACCAGTGTACCAAGATTGATGTCTGTCAAGCAAAGGGTTCTCAAGATATTGAACGGACAGTATATCCCTATGTCCAGTTTTACCCTTGACCTTTGACCATGTGACCTCAAAATCAATAGGAGTCATCTTCTCCTGAAGATGTACCAGTGTACCAAGTTTAATGTCTGTCAAGCAAAGGGTTCTCAAGATATTGAGCAGACAGTATATTCCAATGTCCAGTTTGACCCTTGACCTCTGACCATGTGATCTGAAAATCAATAGGGGTTATCTTCTCCTGATGATGTACCAGTGTACCAAGTTTAATGTCTGTCAAGCAAAGGGTTCTCAAGATATTGAGCGGACAGTATATTCCTATGTCCAGAGTAGATTGACCCTTGACCTTTAACCTTTTCACCTGAAAAACAATAGGGGTCCTCTTCTTTTCATAACCAACCCACATATGAAATATCATTACGATCAAGTGAATGGTTCTCAAGATATTGAGCGGACAACATGTGGTCTACCGACCGACCGACAGGTGCAAACCAATATGCCCCTCTTCTTTGAAGGGGGGCATAAAAAAACCTGCAAGTGCATGATGGGAGTAAAAGGTTCCATAACATACTCAAATTGTTCTCAAACTATCAATCAGTCCTTAATTTTTTTTTTTAATTTAAGAGACATATCATGTATCTCTCGAAAAATTTAAAAAATCTGAATTTGAGAAAACTCACACTGGTCATGGATATTACACTTTTGCTTATAAAGATTAACAGACCACTGAAATTAATTCTCACTCCACTGCTTATAAAGATTAACAGACCACTGAAATTAATTCTCACTCCACAGCTTATAAAGATTAACAGATCACTTAAATTAATTCTCACTCCACTGCTTATAAAGATTAACAGACCACTTAAATTAATTCTCACTCCACTGCTTATAAAGATTAACAGAATACTGAAATTAATTCTCACTCCACTGCTTATAAAGATTAACAGACCACTGAAATTAATTCTCACTCCACTTTATGATCATTATGACAATCCTTACACAATATCATACTGTACCTGTTAATTGTATGTACAATATACATAGTACCATTATATCAAATCTATATATCATAATTCAGAGTTTTATCCTGCTTTTAAAATTTACTACCTATTTCAAATTAATGGGCAATTTTTGAGGATGCAGGTGTGAGATCCCATATCCCATGGAGAGGGAGGTAGGAGAGGGGGGGGGGGGGGGGGTTCTAGGTCTTATCACTAAGAGTATAATTGACTGGTAACAGAGATCATTATCAACATTGTTGGACTTCAATAATAACAGATGTACTGTAACAGAATATAATAAAAAAGGTTTTTTAAAAATTCATACACAATCTAGTGTAGGAAATAAGAGTCGCCAATTTATTTCAAAGTTTTCTACAACTTTCTGTCAAAAGGGGAAAGGTATACAATATTCTTTATTGATAATAAAAAGAACCTTGATAAATCCCTGTAAATAGATTATTGCATGCCATTTTTCATGTTGCATAGAATTCACTTCATTTAGTGAAAAATGCCGTTTTTGTACTCATGACCAGTCAGATTAGCAGTCACATGGTTTTTGGGCTTTTTGGGTTGTTTTTTTTAATGATCTTACACATATTACAAATTAATTGTAAATTGCCTTCACATTTAAAACAATATCTAAGGTATGAACAATAAATTTCCCTATTTCTTTTACTAGAAGATTTTCTATGGTAAAAAAAAAATCTTACTCGTTTCTAAAGTAGTCAAATATTAACAATTTTATATGAAATGCCTCAATTTATATTTAGAAGATATAATCTTTTTTTCTTTAAGCTAAAACAAAATGCCTTCTTCTGTAAATGCAAAATTTGAATACAATGTGAAAAATATATTAACATATTTTGTTCTGCTATGCAACACACTGCAGTCATAAATATTTCTTTGAAAGTTTAATCTGTGAAAAACATCATTCTTTCTAATTTTTCATTAACATTTAAAAAGATAAACAACAAAATTCTTAATTAAGCCAACTCTTTTAATCTGATATAACCAGCTATGCAATGAAATTTCAAAGGACAAGATATGTTACCGATATCTATTTTTCCATTTATGGTTTGTTAGGAAGTTGGCCATTATGACTATGTGTTGTTAATCCTAAACAAAAACGAAATAAAATAGCTATTATTGATTTTATGAGAAAGTAATTGTGGTGTTTCCTGTAAATTATTTCAGTTCTTTGGGAAATAGATGCACGTCTGCTCTTGTAGTTTTGGTATATGATTTCAATTTGTTACACCTAGGGCGTCAGAAATTGGAGAGGAAAATATCAGAGAACTGAAGAATTCTGGGGAGAAGTGTTTAATAAAGTTAATGATTGCTAGAAAGGGGTGTGTAATATTTGTTATCAGAGGCAGGTAGTGTATTTCCAGTATTTTCAGCTTATGATCATCTAGGACACAAAACAGTACGTACATTTTCTATATACAACGCATTTATAAATTACTCACATCTTAGTTTTGTGTGTTCCCAGTTTCCTTCAATGTTTTGCACAAGATGAAGAACTGTTTTCATGTCCACTGTAAAATCATGCATGCATTTCATTCCCGTCCTCAGCAATTATTCTCCTTCTAAACCATTCTGTAAAATGAGTTGAAACATGGAAACTTCCATAATTTAAATTCTAAAACACGACTGTGAAGATGACAGAATTGTAAATAAGTCATCAAAGTTGTCCAATGACAAACAAGAAAGTCAATGGGCCCCAATGCTCACCTGAGCAGCTGTATTTTCCTATAAAATTCTTCAAACCACCATTATGACACCTCAAGGGAGAAGGGTGAGAAGCTCCCCCTGTGGGTGTGTCATGGTTTGAACAAACTAGAACCAATGCTATACAAGGACACTTATACATGTACAATACATTGATCTGACAAAGTTCTTGAGAGGAAAGACTTACCTCACACAGCTGCAATTCTGCCCCCACTCTTTCCAATCTACACTTATATAGATAAGCTTTCATGTAAGGTTTGACTTTTCTCATCAAGTGGTGCACGAGAAATTTCTTATACATTCCTTATGTGAAACTCTAAATCCCTATCCTGGCCCCATCTTAATCCCAAAGGTTTCACCTGATTCTTCATGCAAATTTCAACTCTTTTGATGCAGTGGTTCTTCAGAAAATTTTCTATACACATTCATTATTTCTAAATATCTCCATATATCCATGGCCCTTCATTTGAATAAGCTGGAATCCCTAAGGACAGTTTGTGTGTGGTTTGGTCGATCTGGGCCCACTAGTTCTAGAGATCCAGATTCAAATGTGAAACATTTATGTCAGACCGGAGACAAATCAATGTTGGACAAAAGTTGATGTAAGAAAAGCACACAAATTTGAGCATTTAGTTCAGGTGAGCTAAAAAGAATTAATCTTGGGGGTCAATGGCTTAAATCATCAATTACTTTACAGATTAATTTTTGGTCTCATGTTGTCTCTCTTTGTAGAGACCTCAACAGTCCAGAGTATAGATAATGTATGAAAATGTATAGTGACAGTTTTTTTGTTCAGTGATTGAAGACGACTGGACAATGAGAGTCTCTTTGGGACTGGTCAACTTCAATATCCAATTTGTAACCTGTCAAGTCAAGAGATTTACACAAACCACCATGGCAGTGTGCCATTGTTGCAGTCTGTAATACAAAACTGGTATATCTATAAGGTTGAACGATGTTACATGCCCACTGCTTTCAATACAAATATGGTAATGTAATATGAAGCTAGTGTAACATCATGAGTGTTATGAGCAATCAAAACTTCAGAATCAAAGTCATGTGTAATTTCATGACCAAATCATTTATCAAAGTTTATATCAATGGTATTAATATATGGAATTAATAACTTTTGACATGAATTTTATAAATCAGTTAAATTCACTTCTAGTGAACCATTTTGGGTGTAAATTGAAAATTGTACTATAAATGGATCACATTTATAGACAATTAGCATATTTACAACAATAACAGGGTATGTGTCTAGTGTTACAGTGATTTCACAATATACAGGACATGTGTCTAGTGTTACAGTGATTTCACAATATACAGGACATGTATCTAATGTTACAGTGATTTCACAATATACAGGGCATGTGTCTAGTGTTACAGTGATTTCACAATATACATGACATGTGTCTAGTGTTACAGTGATTTCACAATATACAGGGCATGTGTCTAGTGTTACAGTGATTTCACAATATACAGGACATGCTACTAGTGTTACAGTGATTTCACAATATACAGGACATGCTACTAGTGTTACAGTGATTTCACAATATACAGGGCATGTGTCTAGTGTTACAGTGATTTCACAATATACATGACATGTGTCTAGTGTTACAGTGATTTCACAATATACAGGGCATGTGTCTAGTGTTACAGTGATTTCACAATATACAGGACATGCTACTAGTGTTACAGTGATTTCACAATATACAGGACATGTGTCTAGTGTTACAGTGATTTCACAATATACAGGACATGTGTCTAGTACGTGTTACAGTGATTTCACAATATACAGGACATGTGTCTAGTGTTACAGTGATTTCACAATATACATGACATGTGTCTAGTGTTACAGTGATTTCACAACATACAGAACATGTGTCTAGTGTTACAGTGATTTCACAATATACAGGACATGTGTCTAGTGTTACAGTGATTTCACAATATACATGACATGTGTCTAGTGTTACAGTGATTTCACAATATACAGGACATGTGTCTAGTGTTACAGTGATTTCACACAATATACAGGGCATGTGTCTAGTGTTACAGTGATTTCACAATATACAGGTCATGTGTCTAGTGTTACAGTGATTTCACACAATATACAGGACATGCTACTAGTGTTACAGTGATTTCACAATATACAGGACATGTGTCTAGTGTTACAGTGATTTCACAATATACAGGACATGCTACTAGTGTTACAGTGATTTCACAATATACAGGGCATGTGTCTAGTGTTACAGTGATTTCACAATATACAGGACATGCTACTAGTGTTACAGTGATTTCACAATATACAGGACATGCTACTAGTGTTACAGTGATTTCACAATATACAGGACATGTGTCTAGTGTTACAGTGATTTCACACAATATACAGGACATGCTACTAGTGTTACAGTGATTTCACAATATACAGGACATGTGTCTAGTGTTACAGTGATTTCACAATATACAGGACATGTGTCTAGTGTTACAGTGATTTCACAATATACATGACATGTGTCTAGTGTTACAGTGATTTCACAACATACAGAACATGTGTCTAGTGTTACAGTGATTTCACAATATACAGGACATGTGTCTAGTACGTGTTACAGTGATTTCACAATATACAGGGCATGTGTCTAGTGTTACAGTGATTTCACACAATATACAGGACATGTGTCTAGTGTTACAGTGATTTCACAATATACAGGACATGTGTCTAGTGTTACAGTGATTTCACAATATACAGGACATGTGTCTAGTGTTACAGTGATTTCACAATATACAGGACATGCTACTAGTGTTACAGTGATTTCACACAATATACAGGACATGTGTCTAGTGTTACAGTGATTTTACACAATATACAGGACATGTGTCTAGTGTTACAGTGATTTCACAATATACAGGACATGTGTCTAGTGTTACAGTGATTTCACAATATACAGGACATGTGTCTAGTGTTACAGTGATTTCACAATATACAGGACATGCTACTAGTGTTACAGTGATTTCACACAATATACAGGACATGTGTCTAGTGTTACAGTGATTTTACACAATATACAGGACATGTGCCTAGTGTTACAGTGATTTCACACAATATACAGGACATGTGTCTAGTGTTACAGTGATTTCACAATATACAGGACATGTGTCTAGTACGTGTTACAGTGATTTCACAACATACAGGACATGTGTCTAGTGTTACAGTGATTTCACACAATATACAGGACATGCTACTAGTGTTACAGTGATTTCACAATATACAGGACATGTGTCTAGTGTTACAGTGATTTCACAATATACAGGACATGCTACTAGTGTTACAGTGATTTCACAATATACAGGACATGCTACTAGTGTTACAGTGATTTCACAATATACAGGACATGCTACTAGTGTTACAGTGATTTCACACAATATAAGACATGTGTCTAGTGTTACAGTGATTTCACACAATATACAGGACATGTGTCTAGTGTTACAGTGATTTCACACAATATAAGACATGTGTCTAGTGTTACAGTGATTTCACAATATACAGGACATGTGTCTAGTGTTACAAATTTCAACATGTTTAAAAAATAATTGTATTGTCATCATAACATCTTCTCTTATGCTTGTATGAATGGAGGGAAACACTAAAGAGGCACAAAGCAGGCTACAATGACCACATCGCCTTCTTAACCTTCATTGTTCTTAATCCAGATTACACTGGTTTGTGGATGTTAGATCACCTGTCTTTACACAAGCTATGTCAGCCCCTACAATTTTGATGGTTAAATGCTGAGGTGCCTTATACAAGAATATTATACACTAGATAAGTTTTGACAAAACTTGAGACCAATATATAATGAAATATAATTTGGCATCTTTTAGTAAGAGTTATTAACATTCCTTACATTTTACAATTGGAGCGTAGATAAAACAGACATGAATTCTCCTCTGATCAACAGGTTCAAAGATGCATGCACACTATGTGGTAATGCAATCCTATTTCACCATGTGCTGCTTGGCTAACACTAACACAGGTTTCTGTCAGTTATTTGACATTAAAAAAATTACTTGATTTCATTAATGTCAAATGATATGGTTCGATTTGTAAGAGATTCACTGAATAAATAAAGGAAGCTTTATATTAAGGCTTTGTACAAGTATCAAAGCAGATGGTGGTTCAGATATATATATACACAGGATGTAGGGGATTTGTCACATTGCCAGGTTTCATTATTTTTAGAATCAACAGAAAGAGCCAAGATAAGAATTGTTTTGTCAAAGATTTCAATTCATTTTCAAAATATATATTTCTTGGTCTAAATGATTTTAAATGGTCAAAATAATATTTACTTATTGAGAAATTTCAGTCTATCAGAGGAATCAAAATCCATAACATCAACAAAAGCAAACATACGGTCTTCTTCTTTACAAACATAAAATCCTTATTATAATATTGCATGTAGAAGTGCTAGAATTATGCTAAAGTAGCTCCTCAGACAATGGTTATATATACAATTCTTCAGAAAAATCTGATGCCTTAGTTCAAGGTCAGCTGTTGCTTTCATTCAAAGCATCAGTACTGAGTACTAAATTTAGCTATACCTATGATATGGCCCTGTCCTGTCTCAGAATCTACAATCATTCTAAAAGTTTAACGGTACTTTTTAATCAGTCCCTGCATTATAAATGTGTCCACCAGGTAAGTAAAACTGATGGGTTTATCATAAAGTATGTGTTGCTCCGTGAAAATGACGGATCTTCAAAGGGTGCTCTGTGTAACTATTGTCTCGGGAGATTAATATAACCAAACACTTCTTACATAAAATGTGGCTTCAGAGTCACTAATTCAAGTTTAATAATTTGGTTCAAACTTGCATCAATTATGATGCGAATTGAAAATTTTGTCAACGGGCAATTTGTTCATGATACTGCTGTAAACATGTTATTTATTACTTTGCAGCAATACAGATGTCATACTCGATAACCTTAAATTTAACTCATAGAAACTAAAGAAACAATTTTAAATCATCATTTCATAAAATAGCACTTAAATACTATCACTTGTGTGGTTTTCCAAAATCGTATAAATGTACATGTGGCAGTCTGACGGGTTTGATCACGAATGGCCAGATAGCTCTGACAGTTCAGGGGGCCGAGCTTGAATCCAGGTCTGCAGGTCCATTGCATTTTCTCCCTTCCTCACACAGATGTATGAATCATCATTCAAATAAGTACACTTTATGCAAAATACTTTGGAAGTGTTATCATTATAATAATTTTAACACATTATTTGAAGAAAAATATTAAAATGACACTTCTTAATACAGGTGATTAATATAAGTTTTTATCAATGAAAAGAAAGTAAATTTTTTAAGCACATAAAAAAATACATCATCAGGATATTTTGTAAAGGTTTGAAAGTTTCAGGTTTGAGAAGCTCAAGAATACACCATTCCACAGCCACAGCATAAGTTCAGCCCACCAAAGTTAACAACATAAGCATGGCCCACCATAGTTATATATGAAATAGCAACAACGCAGACACAGACAAAAAAATAAACAATGGTGGCTACTGCAAATGCTTTAGAGATTATCTCAGTAGATATTTCATTAGAATGCACTTTACTTTTACGACTGCCATTTTGATTCTAGATCCACAGATGTTAAAATAACAGCTATCATGGACGATTGCCATTTTGTTTGTTTTTTGTTTAATTTTTTTTGGGAAAAACAAGAAAAAGAAAGCTTAGCAACTAGCATTTGAGTGAGAAAGCATGTCTATATTAGGCATTTGAGCATACTGAATTGGGGGCTCTGAGGCGACAAGATTCCTTTTAAGTCATTCACTTTAAGTCCACTTAATCTTAAAGTTCAAAATTTATTTAAATTACGACAATTAACAAATAAGTTCTACATACAACTTATAATCAATGCTTCTTGTCGGATTAGATTTTGGCGTGAAGGGGTCATTGGTGTGGGAGGGAACCAAAGTATCACGGGAATCAAACTCGGGTCACAGCAACAAGAAGCAAGAGTGTGCACTACTCTACCAGGACACCCACCAGGACACTCACTTCATATTTCACTCAGGAACAAACACATCCTGATCAACAGGCTTTTACCTCCCCCCCTGAGTATCCCTAGGCATCCCAAGGGTTAGGTATAACATATCTGAAAGACTGGTCCATCGGGAAACAAGAAATAAATCAGCATCATAAAACACAAATACAGAAGTCCTGTGTCTGAAACCGATTCTTAATGCTAGACACAGATGCCACACTGAAATGTTCAACATGTAGATCAGTCTGTGCTGAGGTGCTATAATGGTTATTTTACTGAGACTGCTAAAGCTTCACGTAGTTCCTGATTTTGCCTTTTCCTATTGATGTATCCTCCCTGCCTTTTGAATTACCATACCCATTAATGAAAATATACTGAAAAATAAAATACTGTATCATAATTATCATTTGAACTCCTTATTGTTATCTATCACCTGAATCAGCCCCTATTGCAGAGATTGTAAAAAATAGTCATATGTGATAATCAATATTAAACAAATGAGGAACACCACACTCTTTAACGTTTCCACAGTACCAGCGATATTGATTACTGATGTCAGGAATTCAAGCAGGAATTCTCTGCTGGATCATACACATTTGCATACTTATCATACATGTACATGTATATATGTACAAGCCTTTTTTTTTTTAAAGAATGTTAAACATTTCAGCATATATCAGTAACTCGATACAAAGTGGTATGATTACAATTCACATACAGATAATTAAAACCAAATATATGGTATGTACATGTAACATCATGGGGAGGACATATTAATTAACTTTTACACATTCTGGAAAAATTCTATGGAGCACATACTTAAATTAACTGTAGTAATCTGTTCTTGAAATAATTTAAAATAAGTTAATTTCTAATAAGGCAGATTTTGATTTGATTTGAACGTATTTCATTGTATAAATAGGCAGATTATTTCTATAGTTTCAGATTTTGAGGATCGTCCTCAAGATGATGCTGAAAATGTGGGCATACAAAATTTCTAAAATTTGTAAACAATGTTGCAGTAAATGAAATGTTGAAGTGTTATGGTATGCAAATAAAGCAAACATAAATATTATTAGGTTTTGAGTTTCACTGGATTGTTGAAACCAAACATACTTCAGAAATGTGGTTAAATGTGCCATAGTTAATAAATAGAATGGAATTTCATGAAAATAATGGAATTGAAAGCCATCCAAGACCAAGCAAGAGACTCATATGGGCCACATCACCCACACAACATTGGCCCTGTCGTTGTTCAAGGTCAACACCAAAATATAACAAGGCCTTGCCATAAAGAATCTACATGTTATGTACATACAAAAATATGAAAGACCTACCTTGATAGTTCTGGAAATATTAAATAGGTCAGGTTTTTCTAAAAGTAGGTCAATCTTTAAGGTTGAAAGATCAAACACCATTGTGTCACAATGTCTTACCATAAAGAATCTCTCTATGAAATCCCTACCTAAAATAGTTCCTGATATACTTATTAGGTTATGTTTTCTTAAAAGTAGGTCAAACTTAAGAGTTCCAGGTCACAAGGTCAAAAATGACATGAAATGAAGGTCTTGCCATAAGAAATTTATATACAAGATATGAAAGATCTACCTTATATAGTTCAGGACATACAGAATAGGTTAGATTTTTATCAAAAGTAGGTCAAACTTCCATGTCAAGGTCACACACAACTGGATCACATGAAAGGTTTCACAGTAAAGAATGTATATACAAAAACTGAAAGCCCTAGCTTAAATAATTCAAAAGATATTTTTTAAAGATATATCCTACATATGTATATAGGCTTATATATCAGCATATAAAACTTTGATCCCCTATAGGTTTGTGCCTGCATGCATCCCCAAAAACTTTGAAAAAGGAAAGAGAGTAAGCAAGAGGAAGGTGTCAATTAAAGACAAAGAATGTAATAAGTTAAGAGTAAATAATGAATCAGAAACTCCCAACAGGCAGTGGCAATACAATGGGGGAAAAGGTATATGTTTATATACATAATTCATTTCATATTACTCATTCAGTGTAATTGAGATGACAAAAACTAAATTTCAAAGTGATTGAAAATTGAAATGATAAGGCATGTACTGAGTTTATGAAGAAATGAAATGCATGGTTTGGTAAGCAGATTTTCAGAATATTTAATGATGATTTTAAAAGATCACCAGATCTTCAAAAGTGTTTACATGTTAAACCCCTGCAGTTCACAACTTGTGCATTTTGATTAATCTGTTGAAATATAATAAGATGAAAGGTACAGTGAAGATAGCTTTATATAGATCCCATATGTCCACACCCTACCCCTATGTGAATTAAAAATAACCTTCCCGCCCAAGTGAAATCCCTATGTAAGTGAAAAATAGACCTACCCCCACCCCTGTGAAATAAAAATGGACCTGATAATTACTACAAATATCATTACTCCATAATGTGTTAATGGGTGATCACGATCTTCAAAAGTGTATGACTTTCTTAAAAATAATAAAGTGCACCGCCACGGCACATGATATGCCCGTCACATATTGTTAACAGTATAGATTGTACCCATTAAAACATTTTTTTTATAATCACCTTAATTAAATGTCACAGTGACCTTAAAGTAGGATGCGACACACCTTCTACCTAAGATGCATTAGTTGATCAATTTTGGTGATTCTAGGTCTAATAGTTTTCAAGTTATGAGCTGGACAAGTTTTTGCCATATATGGCCATATCTTCTTAATAAAAAGTCACAGTGACCTGGTTTTAATGTGCGACACACCTTCTACCCAAGATGTATCTACAGACAAAGTTTGATGATTCTAGGCCTTGTAGTATTTAAGTTACGGGTCGGACATGAAAAAGCTAACAGACGGATGCACAGACAGATATCTTCTTAATGAAAAGTCAGTGACCTGGTTTTAATGTGCGACACACCTTCTACCCAAGATGTATCTACAGACAAAGTTTGATGATTCTAGGCCTTGTAGTATTTAAGTTACGGGTTGGACACGAAAAAGCTAACAGACGGACGAACAGACGGATATCTTCTTAAAGACCCAATTTTAAGTTGACACCCCCAAATTGTAAGCTGCCTGCCAATCAAACATTGAACAATAGATCTCAGGTGGAGTGACATCTTCAGACACCCTGGTCTGGGGCTACCCCAGAGAGGTGTTTTGATAACAATAACAGCCAGTATCTACAGCCATTCTTTAAATCTTGAGGAAGCCCAGTATACCTGAGTTTTGATAGCAATGACCTGTCCACAACTGCTATTTTCTAGTAATTCAATTGTTTTTAAAAAGACCCCTGAACAATGCAATTTCAATATAATTGTAATTTTTTCCCTCTATATACCTGTATTATAAATTACACAATCAGAAATCAAACAGTAATTTGCACAATAATTCCTAAAACTTGTAACCTATTGAAATAATTTATGTCATCAATTTATGATACCACTATATTTATAACAGAAATTATTCATTGAGTCAATGAAAGAGAGAGAGAGAAAGAGGGGTGGGTGTAGAATGTGTGTCAGCTACCCTTAGGAATACAACCATTATTCAAACTCTATGACCACAGAAACTCTGCAGAGATCCATGAGACAGGTCCTGTGTATATCATCAACTCTATATAAAAAAAGCATGGACAGGTAGATTTCTACCATGTTCTGTCTCTGTGTATTTCTTTGAGTGTCATGGGATATAGCAATTAACACCTTGGTAGACCCTGGCCACTCCAGGTAAATAACATCTGTTTAGATTAGGCCCAGCCTACATTTTCACTGACCATATGGTCCTGAGATGGGTCTTTAATGAAAAGTCACAGTGACCTGGTTTTAATGTGTGACACACCTTCTACCCAAGATGTATCTACAAAGTTTGATGATTCTAGGACTTGTAGTATTTAAGTTACGGGTTGGACACGAAAAAGCTAACAGACGAACAGATGGACGGACATGAACGCCATACCATAATACGTCCCGTCTTAAGACGGGCATATAAAAACCATCAATAGCAGTTTGCAAGATGTGCAATTATAGGCCCCATAAGATGATTCTTACTCTGAAACCATTAGGTCTATAATGTGCACATGTCTGATTTGTATGATTTCTTCCATTTGAGATCTGCTCCTCTCACTTTCTCATGCACACGCACTGATTATAAAATTCTAGACAAAAAAGCCCATGGGCCACATCACTCACCTGAGTCACCTTGGCCCATATTTAAAAATTTTCCTTACATATTCGCATGTAAAACTTTGATCTCTATTGTGGCCCCAACCTACCCAGGGAGGCCATGATTTTTACAAACTTCAATCTGCACTATGTCAGGAAGCTTTCATGTAAATGTAAACTTTTCTGTCTCAGTGGTTCTTGAGAAGAAGAATTTTAAAGATTTTCTCTAGTATTTTATTTGTATGTAAAACTTTGATCCCCTATTGTGGCCACATCCTACCTCAGGGACCATGATGTTAACAAACTTGAATCTGCACTATGTCAGGAAGTTTTCATGTAAATGTAAACTTTCCTAGTCCAGTGGTTCTTAAAATTTTGAACCCCTATTGTGGCCCCATCCTACCCTCGGGGGCCATAAATTTAACAAACTTGAATTTGCACTATGTCAGAAAGCTTTCGTGTAAATTTGTACTTTCCCCGCCCATTGGTTCTTGAGAAGATTTTACATATATATATTTGTATGTAAAATTTTGAACCCCTATTGTCGCCCCATCCTACCCCTGGGGGCCATGATTTTAACAAACTTGAATCTGCACTATGTAAATTTGTACTTCCGTAGCTTAGTGGTTCTTGAGAAGATTTCCAAATATGTTACCTATATATTCACATGTAAAACTTTGATCCCCTATTGTGGCCCCATCCTACTCCCAAGGGGGGGGGGGGCATGATTTGAAAAAACTTGAATCTTCACTATGTCAGGAAGCTTTCATGTAAATTTCAGCTCTTCTGGCTCAGTGGATCTTGAGAAGATTTTTAAATGACCCCACCCTATTTTTGTATTTTTGTGATTATCTCCCCTTTGAAGTGGGCATGGCCCTTCATTTGAAGAAACTTGAATGCCCTTTACCAAAGGATGCTTTTTGCCAAGTTTGGTTGAAATTGGCCCAGTGGTTCTGGAGAAGAAGTCGAAAATGTGAAAAGTTTACAGATTGACGATAGCCAACGGACAACAGGTGATCAGAAAAGCTCACTTGAGCTTTCAGTTCAGGTGAGCTAAAAAGTTTACAGACAGATGACGGACAACAGGTGATCAGAAAAGCTCGTTTCAGTTTTCAGCTCAGGTGAGCTAAAAGGTTTACAGACAGATGGACAGATGACGGACAACAGGTTATCAGAAAAGCTCACTTAAGCTTTAAGCTCAGGTAAGCTAATAATCTTGGTTCAAAATTCTTTTGTCATTTTCACCAATTTATTAATTATTTAACCATAACAGATAAAAAGAAAAAAAAAAGTTCAAATATGAAAACTACAATAAGTCTAGTACAATGTTTATTGTAGTAAAAGCAAAACTATGTTAACTTTACATGAACTTACATTTTGGACTAGGTGAGCAAGCATATGAGCATCTGTTCCTAGGGCTTAAATATTTTGCTTGCTTTTAGGAATGCCCTGTAAGGCAAGAATTGATGCCTGGCTCCCACATTTATAAGTGGCCATGGCCAACTTACAAAATATAATGGTGTGTAGTCATCATTTCATTGGGCGGTTCCCTATAATTATTTTCAGGATTTCATATTTGATAAAAGCAAAACACATCTCTTTCCCGATTAGCTGACATTAAAGGACAAAAAATGGTGTCCATAATTATTATATAGTGGTATAGATAATGTGAATGATCTCATTGCAAGTATTGATTCTGAATGTCAAGTTTTATTGTATGCATGCAGATGACACAACCATTTTATTCTCTCATTCTAATCCAAACATAATAGCTAAGAATGAGTCGTCATCTATGTTAGAAACTTGTCATGAATGGTTGAAAGTCAACAGACTGTCACTTCATTAGGAATACACAGAAGACCACACTATAAGCCTAAAAGGTGTTTTTTGATGAATCATTCTGGTACAAAGCTGGTACAAAGGTTTGGCCAAAAAAAAAAAGATTAAGAACAAACTACAAATTATTCAAAATATAGTTATTAAATTTATCTTTTAGAGGTTATACCTGTAAGTATCTGCATGCCAAAGAATTTGAAAAAACTGAGGTTTTTGAATATCATAATTAGCAATTAAATTGAGTAAAACAACTTCAACTGAACCATGTCTTTAATATTTTTCTTGGAAATTACAAGAGAATTCGAAAAATTATATTTAGAAGAAACTGTTCAACCAAATCAACTAGACCAACTGTTTAATTTCTTTGTACCATATGGATTGAGAAATTGAAATTGGAAACTTTCTATTATAACAACATCAAAGATTGTAACTCTCTTCCTGATCAAATCAAATGTATATAAGCAACACAATTTTATTTAAATCAGAAGTTACAAAATATTTACTCAAGAAAATTAAGAAAATGGCAGATGGCGACATTTTTGTATTTATGACCTGTTTATCACGGAATAATCTGATATAGTACTATGTTTTTCATTTTGAATGTCTTTAATTTTTTTCCATCAAAAATTGTTCTGTTAATTAAAAGGACCCCATTTGAAATATTAACCATATACATCTGTATACACATCTACTTTAACTTAGTATGTATAAACACAATGGGTCCTGCAGTTGTTTTATAAGAATTCTTTAAATGTACATGTTTGTGATATTTTAGTATATATGCCAATTCCTGAATAAAAAAAACCCAAGAGGTACTGTGAGCAATGCTCACTAAGAATAAATATCCCCCACTTACCCCAATCTCCCAAAAGGTTTGTTATTAGGTATGAATTACCTCTTTCCTGAGTGTAAAAATATGGTATGCCTTTGTAGAAGAAAATGGAAGATATAGTCCGAACACAAATTCATGGTATAAACCTATAATTTTGACCTTGAGATCAAAGGTCAAGGTCATAAAGAGGTCATGAATGTACATGACACATAGTCTCATGGTGATACACCCATATCTTATGGTATGACTATGTCAAAACCCTATAATCAATTTTGACCTTGAGGTCAAAGTTCAAGGTCATATAGAGGTTATGAAGGTACCTGACACATCGTCTCATGGTGATACACTCATGTGTCAAATATGGTATGCCTATGTCAAAGAACAAAGAAGTCATGGCACTGACATGAATCCATTGTAAAAAACCTTTAATTTTGACCTTAAGGTCAAGGTCATATAGAGGTCATGAAGATACTTGACACATTGTCTCATGGTGATCCACCTGTGTGCCAAATATGGTATGCCTATGTCAAAGAACAAAGAAGTTATGGCCCGGACACGAATCTGCACAGACAGACAGATAGACAGACAGATAGACATAGTGATTCCTATATACCTCCCACAACTTCGTTCGGGGGGGGGGGGGGGGGGGGGGGGGTGTAATTATTTCTGGTTTCCCCATAAGCACATTTTCAATAAACACAATCACAAATAGATGGGTCCGCTCATGCCACCGACAATGATCGTATGCCTTAGTATTTCATTCATACTTTTTTGTATAAAAAAGGTGTCTAGCCAATAATTCACTATGTTAACTGGAGCAAAAGATGAGTTTGATCGGTATAATTCATCACATCATGCTAACATATATATTATCATCTGAAATTCTTAAAGATCAAAGCGAACAAAAAAAAAAAACCTGTCGATACACATCAAATCCTGAGCATGTATTTTCTTGTCATTTCCTCTAAGCCTGAAAGTTGTTTAAAATCAGTTTGAATAAAATCAAAAAAAAGATAAAATTTATTTATGGGAGTCATTGAAGAATTTAAATGTTGGTTTTAAACAAGGTCAAAGGCAATGCATTTCGTCCAACATCAATCATTGTAAAGGTGAAAACAAGAATGGCCCTTATCTTATATCAGCTGTTGAATTATTCGATTTATGTGGGCATGCGGGTTTTCAGTCCAGCTGACAAATCCAGCTAAACTTTTCACCAATACCATACATTGCTTAAAGGACTTTTATCAAAATCACGACAAGAGCAATGCCTATCCATTATCTTCTGAAATGCAATTAGTAAGCAAAGAAAATAAACCATTGGACAAAAATGGCCCGACAGTGTTCTTTTGGTGCTTTCTCTAAAATTGAAGAGTATAATAATTAGAATCTTAGTTCTTTGTTAAACATCAAATTGAAGAAAAATTTCATTCTGATAAAGTATAATTTGAGAAGCAAAATCATTACTTTCAAAATATTTTGGCAACAACACTATGGGGAACATACATGTATGAACACCAAGTTTGATGATCCTTGTCTTAATAATACTGCTTTTTCCTTATGATTATCCATTAAAGTGTAACGGGAAGGGAAAAAATACAATGGACCAGAACCAGAGATTCGAACCCGGGCCACCAGAATCTCTAGTCATGCAGGTACTCTACCAACTGGGCTATCTGGGAAACGGTGAACAAACCCAGTTGACCACTACATTCCTCCCTCCTTAAATGTCTTTAGACTTTAAGACATTAACCCAGGATCTTAATCCCCTGCAGGCATTTTAACCTGTCAGTTCCATGGGCTAGTTTACGACACCAAATGTAACAGGAAGGGAGAAAATGCAATGGACCAGACTGGGATTTGAACCCGTGCCCCCTGAATCTTCTCTAGTCAGGCACTCTGCCAACTGAGATATCTGGCCACCAACTATCGAACCCATCTAACTGCTACATTCCTCCCTCCTTAAATTGTCATTCCTCTCAAAGATCCACAATCCAGATTCTTTTGCCCCTGGCAGGACTTTCACCTTCAAGTCAAGAGGTGGCCAACGACACCAAAAGTAAAAGGAAGGGAGAAAATGCAATGGACCAGACTGGGATTCGAACCAGTGGGCCCCCTGAATCTCTATTCAGGTGCTCTATCAACTGAGCTATCTGGCCACCGATGATCAAACTCAGCTGACAGCTACAAAAGTATGACCTTGACCTTTGTTGAGAAATAAAGGCATCCGATCTTCCTCTCATACTGGTTAATATGTGTATCAGGTTCCATTACCCTAGCCTGATCAGTACTCTTTGTATTCTTCCTACAAGGTGCTGATAGATGAACAGCCACACACAACACTGCACCATACCATAACACACCTCATCTCTGATGTCTGAATTTGTGTGTCAGGTTTTATCATCCCAGCCTTATTACTGCTTTTCTATCTTAATTGTTTTGCACCCATTACTTTATGTAAGTTTAACCTTGACCTTTGACTTTGAAAAACAAAAGGCTTCTTCATCTAATTATTGAAAATATAAAATATATTTTTGATCCTCCTAGCCTTATAAATATAGTTTTCATTAGACCCACAAGGTGCTAACAGACAGAGAGATCTGCATATACACAGATTAACATAATGTTTGTGTGTTTTGTGCCTAAGAAACTATCCTTAATGCCCTAACCTTGAAAAACAGCAGTCTTCTCCCTTTGATTATGGGGCACATGCGTTTGATGATCCTAACCTTTTGAGCACTGTTTTTATCTAATCTACAAGATGCTGAGAGACACACTGCACCATGCCATACAACGACAGGCAAATAAATAAATCTGTGTAAGAAGCCACAGGCCCACGGAATGGTTACCAGGGTATCACAAACTGAAGAACTTGTGCTGCAGGTTGATGGTGCAAGATTGCATCATTTCTTTTCAAACATATTGTACTATTCTTTTTTGTGGTAAAGGGCACATTTCAAAACTCTTCTGATCTTTTTCTATTACAAAATTTTGGCCTAAATGAGTATTTGTAACTTTTAGGGTGTTTCTTGTCTTAATAACAAATTGGCTCAGAATCTGGTCATGAGCAACTTTGGGCAACGTTTGAGTTTCTATTTCTTTCTATTGCAAAATACTTACAAGTATTTCCAACCTTAATTTACTAAGTGTCCCAATCGATAAACAAATGAATATATACAGTAAAATATCTCTATCTCGAAGTCTGAGGGACCTCGAAAAAACTTCGAAATATCCGGGGGTTCGAGATATCCAAAATCAATCTTGGATATATTTTTTTGAAGGAGGATATTTGATGCATAGTATGGGATTTGCAATATAAACAAAAACTCAGTTGCCATTTCTTATAGTTTAATACAAGTTGATAAATTAATATTGTAGAATTTCAAAGACAAACATTTCGTTTTTTAAATATATATAAACATCCAATTGAATTCACAATGTGTTTCAAAATTAAGATGATCGTGCCTGTATGCTTACTTTAAGTTTACTGATGTCCAGGCTCGACTGGGATGTAGTTATTGCGTTGTAATGAAAGAACCTATCACGTAAGAAACAAAAAAGACGGATAAAAAAACCAAACTTTTAAATGTTTATTAAAGAAATTTTCGTGTTTTCTCTGTACTAGTTTTAATGATGAAGCGTGTATTATTAAATGCATTATCGTTATTAAGAGCATTACCTTCAAGCGTACTTCGACGATTTTGTGCGTTTATCTAACCCACATGATAATGATAGAGCGTGTGTCATTCAAAACACCATCCCTGGAATCGGGTGTGTTAGTTCATAATTGGCAGGGAACTTTAGCCGTAATTTTGAAAGGCTTCACTATATAATCACCCAAGCTGTTGAACCATTTATTGCGACCTGGGTCTTCTCGGAAGAAGCAAGCGTGGATTAGCGGTCATTAATTATAATTGATGTAGCCGCGGGTGTGAATGTGTGACTTAACGACGCCAGGTATGGTAAGCAGAGCGAAAAATTGACTGCACTTCGAGATAAACCAGGTGAATTTAGGGTATGGGACCTTGAAAATACTTCGACATAAGCGGAGTATTCAAGATTACCATGTTCGAAATATCCGAAGTTTTCTTAATCATTTATATAGGGAAAACGGCCGGGACCGGCGGTCGACTTCGACTCAAGCGGGGTATTCAAGATAAACCATATTCGAGATACAGATATTTTACTGTAATATCTTTCCATTAGAAAGTTAATGATCAGAAAAATGTTTTCAATTCTTTTTAACCAGTGACCTTATCATGGTCGACACAGTTTGTCATATTAAGCAATCTTTGGGGTATCAAATGTGAATTTCTAATATTTCTTTGCAACAAAGTTGTGGCCCAGACAGCTATACTTCTATTTTCTTCTACTAGTGACTTTGAGCTTGGCCAGATGTCCTTAAATTAGTCAGGGACTATGACAAATTCTTTCCTCATAAGCAACTTTTGAGCCAAGTATGAGCTTCTAAAAAGTCTCTCTATTATAAAGTTATCACCTGGACATATAGTTCAAGGTCACAACACATATTACCTGGTCATAAGATTAACCTTTGTACCATGAGCTTCTAGTGAAACATGTATCTCTAAATTACTAAACTAATGACCCAGACAAATATCAGATCAAATTACTTGGTTCTGGTTCATAACATATTGTCTAGTCATAAGTAACATTTGTGTCAAGTATGAGCTAAATGAGTAAAGATGCATTGCAAATTACAGTTCATGAACCATTTAGTTCCTTCCTGTGGACAGAAAACCCAGGAATTACAAGTTTTAAAATTTGGAACAGGACTCCTGAATATACATGATGCATGTAAAGCCCCTTTCACACATTCACGGATGAGATGTCAGATTATCCCGGATTGTCAATCCGTGATGGTCCGCAACAATCCGCCATCACGTGTACAAACCATATATGCATTCGGCGGCGGCCGGGACAATCCGGCTTGGCCAAGCCAAAACCGTGAAAAAAAGTAAATATGTTTAATTTTTTACCCCGGATCGTCCTGGAAGAAAATCCTCCGTATATATCCGTGTAGGTACCATGTACCACCATGTATCAACCGAGAAGTCCGTGTATCAACCGAGAAGTCCGTGTATCAACCGAGAAGTCCATGTATCAACCGAGAAGTCAGTGTATCAACCGAGAAGTCCGTGTAGCCACCGAAGTAACCATATAAAGTCCAGGGTCATCCATCTACAAAACTTTTCTGCTGAAGAACACGGATGTCTACGGTCTGTACACGGATTGTTCCCGGTAAGTACACGGACAGACACGATAAACGCAGGGAAGACAGACCATGATAATCCGTGTATCTCTGTGATACAACTGTGGATGGACCGACAGAAATCGTGATCTTCCGTACGCTCCGTGATCATGCCGGCACCGACCAGGATTTTTCCCAGGACATACAGGTAGCTACCGTGCTTATCCGTAGAGAAACTGGCGTTCTCTGTGTCTGCATCGTGATAAGACCATGTTGACACCGGCATTACGACGTCACAGAACCCAAAGACATAGGATCACCCCGGATGACTAGAATTTTGCATTTAGCGTCGACTGGCTCCTGATCCATGAATGTGTGAAAGGGGCTTAACTGTGCACTCGATCAATTCAGTGTTTGACAGTGACCAGTGGAAATTTCATTCTGTACTCTTTACTTCAGGGGCCTAATGAGCCCTGACACGGAGGTAACATTTAATAGAGGCCTACATGTTCTATATACATGTACCTTTGCATTAAGTTTGTTTCCAATAGAAATTCAGGTGAAAATATGGGATTTTTCCCAGCCTGGAGTTGAACCCTTCACCCACATGCCATGAATTTCACAAAATACCTATATACCAAATTTGCTTCCTTGATGTTCAGGAGTAGGCACAGAGAAGAGTGATTCAAACAGATGCTATTTCACTACAATTTCACTACACAATCCAACTAACCCCACCTTGGAATGTTAATCCCTGATTTAGTGGCCACAAATTTCACAAATTTGGTAGAATATACTCATTATCACTATATGCACTCGATAGTTGTTGAATGTCCAGGAGTCAAGGTCTTTAAAACAATAATACAATTCCACTACATAAGCCACCTGTCACCTGACTGGTAAAGTCAAATGTAGGGATCTCAGTATAACATTGAATGCGGTATTCAGATTGTATGTTACTAAATGTGGTATTCAGATTGTATGTTACTGAATGTGGTATTCAGATTGTATGTTACTGAATGTGGTATTCAGATTGTATATTTCTGAATGTGGTATTCAGATTGTACATTACTGAATGTGGTATTCAGATTGTATGTTACTGAATGTGGTATTCAGATTGTATGTTACTGAATGTGGTATTCAGATTGTATGTTACTAAATGTGGTATTCAGATTGTATGTTACTGAATGTGGTATTCAGATTGTATGTTACTGAATGTGGTATTCAGATTGTATGTTACTAAATGTGGTATTCAGGTTGTATGTTACTGAATGTGGTATTCAGGTTGTATGTTACTGAATGTGGTATTCAGATTGTATGTTACTGAATGTGGTATTCAGATTGTATGTTACTGAATGTGGTATTCAGATTGTATGTTACTGAATGCGGTATTCAGACTGTATGTTACTGAATGTGGTATTCAGACTATGTTACTGAATGTGGTATTCAGATTGTATGTTACTGAATGTGGTATTCAGATTGTATGTTACTGAATGTGGTATTCTGATTGTATGTTACTGAATGTGGTATTCAGACTGTATGTTACTGAATGTGGTATTCTGATTGTATGTTACTAAATGTGGTATTCAGATTGTATGTTACTGAATGTGGTATTCAGATTGTATGTTACTGAATGTGGTATTCAGACTATGTTACTGAATGTGGTATTCAGATTGTATGTTACTGAATGTGGTATTCAAATTGTATGTTACTGAATGTGGTATTCAGATTGTATGTTACTGAATGTGGTATTCTGATTGTATGTTACTGAATGTGGTATTCAGATTGTATGTTACTGAATGTGGTATTCAGATTGTATGTTACTGAATGTGGTATTCAGATTGTATGTTACTGAATGTGGTATTCAGATTGTATGTTACTGAATGTGGTATTCAGATTGTATGTTACTGAATGTGGTATTCAGATTGTATGTTACTGAATGTGGTATTCTGATTGTATGTTACTAAATGTGGTATTCAGATTGTATGTTACTGAATGTGGTATTCAGATTGTATGTTACTGAATGTGGTATTCAGATTGTATGTTACTGAATGTGGTATTCAGATTGTATGTTACACATATTTAGTACAATGAAGATCTTAACAACAATCCTTTATCATCATGTTTGAACAGCCCTAAAATAATTACAACTCCATCAAAAATCAACGAACTGGAACAAAACTCAAACTCGAGCAGTAACTCATCAATTAGTATAATATAATCCTTACAAATATATCTGTATACAAAAAAATCAGTTCAATATCTCAAGGCTATCAGAAAAAAAAGTGCGGAAACTGATCGTAACAGTAATTTTCTAGGTTAAAGGTAGCTGCAAAACTGTTCTGTCACAATATTTTTTCAGAGAGCTACAGTTCTGCAGCTAGGTTAAAGGGGCACAACTCCATCAAAAATCAATGAACCGCAACAAAAACTCAAACACAATCTGTAACTCATCAATATGTAACTGCCAACAAAAAAAATCAATTCAATATCTCAAAGCATTTAGAAAAAAAAGTCTGGAAAACTGGTCCTAACATTAATTTTTCTAATTTAAAGGAGCACAACTCCATCTATAACTCATCAATATATATCTGCATACAAAACATCAATTCAATATCTCAAGGTGTTTAGAAAAAAGTCCGTTAAATGAGTTTCATGGAAGGATGGACAATGGTAAAACTATATGCCCCGACCACTTTGTAGTGGGGGCATAAAAACAAGAGGCCAACATGCCTTCACGGTCATCTGGGTATCACAGCCCATACAGGGAGTCTCATATTTGCATATAGCCTCAATAAGGAGTCTCTTGTACGCATGTTTATATCTTTCAAAATACATACAATTTCTATTCAATTACACAAGAAGGAAAAATGGAAGTTTGGAGCATATAAGTCATTTTTACATTCCCTAATTTTTTTTTTTATTATTTTTTTTTTACATTTTCATTATGTGGCCACATTGGCCCTGTCCAAGGGCCTGAACCCCTCACCCAGGAGCCATAAATTTCACAATTTAGGTAGATCAGCTTCATCATCATACATGTAATCATGCATTTATATAATTTTTATCAAATATATATGGGAGTAGCAAAGAAGATTTCTAAAATTTAATCCATTTTCACTATATAGCCATATTGGCCCTGCCCAATGGCTGGAACCCTGACCCAGGAGCCAAGAATTTCACAACTTAGGTAGAGACCTTCATAGACATCATAATCATGCATTTAGTTTTTCTCAAATATACATAGGAGTAGGGAAGATTTTCTAAGGTTTAATACATTTTCACCATATTGGCCCTGCCCTAGGGCTTGAACCCAACCCAGGGGCAATGAATTTCACAATTTTAATAGAGGACTTCATAGACATCATAACCATGCATTTATTAATTAGTTTTTCCCCACATATACATTATGTGGGAGTGGAGAAGAAGATTTTTGAAAATATGGTCTTTTAGAGTTTTTTTGGTCCCACCCATGAGGCCCCAGGGGAGGTAAGGCAATGAATTTCACAATTCATATTCCTCTTATGTTAGAGATGCTTAAAACCAAAATTGGAAACAAATGGCCTGGTACATGTAGTTTTCAAAACGAAGTTAAAAATGTAAAATTGTTAACAGATGACACATGATGGACAATGCACGACCACAAACGAAGACCAACAGCAATAGGTCACCTGAGTCACTCAAGTGACCTAAAAAGTCTAGAAACCGTAGAGTCAATGAATATTTTTGAAGTCAAAGGGCCATAACTCTGCTGAAGCTAGCTCAATAAGCTACTGATTTCTCTTGAACATGGTGTGGCTGGTAGTGTAGAGGACAACAAGAGTTATCTGCAGCAGACAAAAGAGCTCACAATTTGTTAATTTGTCTAACTAGGTATGACCCCGAATGAAGCAAAGAGTCTGGTTTGGAATTTGGATAGATTTACTTGAGTAAATGTACAAGATAACCCCATTAAATAAAATCATTAAATTAGTAAAATACATTAAAAATTTAACCAAAAATTAGTTTACAGTCTACTAATGCTTACTTTATAGATATCACTTCAATCAATAAACCTCAATTGTGAAAATAATTATTGCACTTAACCTCTGATAAAATAATTCAATAACATGCTGAATTTATACCTGAGAAAGATAAGATGAAAGAAACATTAAACACAATCTTACCTGACGTGAGGTGTAAAGGTTTTACTCTGGTTAAATAGTCGTCAGCCATACTATCCTGTATGAATGAAGAATATAAGATTTATATAATATACTTTATCAATGATTACTCTCTTGTAATTATTTTGAAATAAATTATGTAAACACACTTGAAACATATACCGCAGTTATCTGGGTAAATTAATCAATTAAATATGCATGATATTCTAACTACTTGTAATCAAGCTCTCAAACGGCTACAGGGTGAAAAAGGACGATGTTGTGTTACAACTACTTTTAGAAAATTACATGTGCATTAAACTAAATTAAAAGAATATTTACCTTAACTCCAAGCAGACTTGAACAAGCGAAGATACCCTGACAAAAAACAAATGTAACACGATCTCATGCCTGGATCCATGAAAGTGAATACACACCAAACCAGTGCAATAAACCATACAAATATTTATATTCAATACTATATTGTATAGGTTCATCCATAGGTATAAATAGGAATATTATCTAAATACATTTAATTGCTATGAAATTTATCAATAACCACAACTCAAGTCATAATATCACAATAACTTTTATTTGTAATTGATAAAATAATAAAATACATCATACAGTCATGCATACTCAATCATTTACAAATACTTAATCACATAAAAATACTGACAATAACATTTGTAAAAGAGAAGTATATGTATCAGATTGAAATTGTACATGTGGTCAACCACTTTCATGAACCACATGGTAGATGTCTCTGATAATTAATGTGCCTGCTCTGAGAAACATTTTTACCTTCCAGAAAATGTAGTTCAGATCATGAGATGCACCTGAATGTATAACTCATGCTAGTTTTAACTATATACATGGAGAAAATACCGTTTCTGAGTAATGGACCTGTTATGAAATTTTTTTTACACCGACCCAGAAAATGTATCCCTTAAATGCAGCATTCAAATCATTAGTGGTTGTGTGCATCCATAAACGTGTCATCCACACAATTTTGAGATATGTAGGGTATATAAATAACCTAAACAACAAGTCCATGGGCCACAATGCTCACCTGTAAGACCTTAGCCCTGCTGCTCTTCAGAAGATTTTAAAAAGATTTCATCCCCTCTTTATTCCCATGAAGAATTGTGACCCCATATCGTGGCCCTACCCTAACTATAAGGGTTCTCTGAATCCAAACAATATGGGGATGCTCCAATATCAATATGACAGATTAACATCAGGCCTTGCTGTTACAGAGAAGAACATTTTGTTTGCTGGATATATGCATTATATAACGTTTCATCCCTTTCTATTTTAGTCCATCCTTAATCCCTGGGTCCGTAATCTTAAAAAAAATAGAATTCATAAATCTTGGGAACTTTTGCAACTTAATACTTGTGGTTCTGGAGAAGATTTTTTCCTTTCTGATCATCCTATTTTCCTTGTGAGGCAAAGGAGTGAAATTGCAAAGGAGTAAAAGTGCGAGGGTGAAAAAGTGAAACTAATCAAACATCAATCCAGGAATTTGTGCACAACATGATCGTTTCGGCAGTTTTTACACACTCCCCATTTATTCACCCTCTGCTAGTTTAGGTAACATATAGGGAGACTTGGATATACAGAGCTTAGTGAAGATAATTAATTTTCTCTTTGAAATGTTGAATTTCGTAAATACACAGAGATCAACATAATGATATGTGTTAAATGTGTCAAGAACGAGATTAACTCTTCTCATACAGTGAGGGGGCATCCGTGGTCTAGTGGTTAGAGCATCGTGCTCAAAATCACATGGCCTCTCACCTCTGTCAGCGCGGGTTCGAATCCCGCTCGCGCCGGTAAGTGAGAAAGTTTCCCAGTTTACTTTCAGAAGGTCGGTGGTCTCTTCCCAGTTACATTGTATCTGGGTTCTCTGTTCCACCCATAAAAACTGGGTGCCACCAGATAACTGAAAAAATGTTGAGTGTGGCGGAAAACATCAATCGATTGATCTCAAACAATGAAAGATTCATCTAGCCAATGGTGAAACTCATTTTGAAATATGCTTATAATGGGAATACATTATAAGTTTTGTAGACATTTAGAAGTTCTTACTCCACACTCGGAAGGGCTGTAAGCATGCTAAGAGAAACCATGTTGAACAACTAGCGGGGGATCAGAAATTGCCAGTTATATAGTCAAGGAGATATCAAGACTATGTACATCCGAGAGGCAGAACATCCAACTTTAATACACCAGTGAAAGATAAAACTGACAATGTAATAACAATCTAAAATGTTGGCAAGAGCATTTTCAAGAAGTGCAAAATAGAACTCCTCCAGATCCACCAAACATAGAAGAGAGACATGTTCCGAACATTAAGACAGAATGAATAACTAGAACAGAGGTAACATCTACAATATAACATCTGAAAAGTGGGAAAGCAGGTGGAATAGACAACATTCTTCCGGAGGCTATTAAAGCAATGGA